>NW_017295893.1:62705-63268 GCF_001594075.2 Trachymyrmex cornetzi | reverse complement strand
GATCCGCGATTCGCAATCCCAATCCGATCCGCGTTCACAATCCGTAGTGTGACACGGGCATAAGGGTATGTATCCATCGAGCACGTCACGCGTCGCGTCGTCCACCGCGTCACGACGCGACGCGAAAGAGAAAAGCGGGGTCTACAATGGCTGTGTTCCAAAATTGTTTGTCAGCGCTGCGAGCATGTCGTCATAAGTGCATGCTACCAATAGTGTTCCAATTTCATAAGCATGCTTTTTATGCAAACGCATGAACTTTATGCAAAATACTTAACTGAATGTTTTTCATAAAATGCATATTTTGCAATTTTGTAAATTTACAGATGGCAATCTCAATCTTTTTACTTCACCTTTTAATAAATAACTCTTTAACGAACAACGATTGACTGCTAAAACTGTCCGATAGTTAATATTCAGTTAAGTATTTTGCATAAAGTTCCGCAGTCTATTGGTCATATATGTATATCACTACTAGCGCTCCTTGCGTATTGCGTAATAATTGCGTAAAGAATGTCATAAGGACACCAAAGGAATGCGCGGAATGTGGTCAACGACAATAATGA
>NW_017295893.1:57870-62537 GCF_001594075.2 Trachymyrmex cornetzi | reverse complement strand
GAGATCCGATAATCTCGATCTGCCGCAACTCGTCGGTTCGCGTAAAGGAGGCACGGCAGTATCGCTTCGCGCATCTTAGTACCGAGACACTACCAGTGTCTCCAGATGTTAATTATACAACGCCAAGGAAAGATATAGATACTTTGATTAATAATTGTATTTGTGTGGGGGGGAGGGGAGTGGGGTGAAAGTCGTTTCATAGAAGCCGTGCATCCCTAAGCAGGGTGAGAAGGATGATTGTTTGCATTCTTTAAGAGATTAGTACGGCATATACAAATTTAATTTTCATAATATACTTCTTATGCCAATATTATTCTCTGCATATATATTACAGAACTTTAATTTACTATATCTCCTAAATCAATGCTGTCCCCCACTTAATTCTTGTAGAGAATCACTCAGGACATTCTCCCTTACAACATTGATATCTAAAGGACATCGAAATCGATAAGGTGTCATCTAAAATAAGTATTTACCAAAGAAATGATTGAATCTACTGAATCTATTATTTATATACGGAAATTGTAACAGCAAATATTTTGTGATTAGATAAGCGGTCACAATGTTTTTGGATACCATAAATCTGCAACGGCAAATATGATTTCGCATTGCTTCGATCTGAAAGGACCATCTTATACTATCGATACAGCATGCAGTTCTAGCCTTCATGCTCTAGCTGTTGGTTATGAATGTATCATGTCAGGCAAATGCGAAGACGCAATAATTGGAACAGCACATTTATGTCTTTATTCCATAATGAATCTGCACTTCGTTCGACTTGGTATTATAAATATTTATACATTGTATTTTTATTAAAATTTGGTAGCCTTGTAATACAATAGGCATGACATTTAGAGAATCACACAAACCATTCCTCATTTACAAATAATAAATTCAAAAAATCATTTACAAAAACTACAATGTATAATTTCAATAAAAACGTTTCTAACAATATATTTAAAAACTGAAAAATACCGTATTAGAACATATGAAAATGATTATTTTGATTTAAACATAATCCATTATACGCACGTTCAAATATGCTTACTATACTTCTTAGGTGTTTTATCACCAAACGGTTATTGCAGACCATTTGATATCGATGCTAACGGTTATTCACGTAGCGAAACAATTGCAGTAGTATACCTTCAAAAAGCGAAAAATGCTAAGAGGATTTATGCCATATGTCCCCATGCAAAATTAAACAGCGATGGTTACAAAGAAGAAGGAATAACATATCCTTCATCTCGAATGCAATATACCTTACTAAAGGAATTTTATGAGGAGTGCAAAATACCAACATCTTATTTGGATTATGTCGAAGCACATGGTACCGCTACCGTAGCTGGCGATCCTCCAGAAATTAATGCTATCTATAATGTTTTGTGTAAAAATAGAGAAACTCCATTAATGATCGGCTCCGTGAAATCTAATCTCGGGCATTCTGAACCTGCGAGTGGTTTTAATCAGATTGCTAAGGTAAAATAAATGGTGTTTTCGGTTTTGTCTATTATTGTAAAATTTATTTTTGTTTGATATAGTTTGATAAATTAGTAATTCTTATATATATTACTGCTTTTTTTTTCAAAATTTGATTTATTTTTCGTAATCTTCTTTCAAAAAGTCACTGACTTATCAAACTGCTCATGTACATAATGTACGATTAATCGACATTTTACAAATTCATTCAAATTCATACTTCAGAACTGTTATTGTAACTATTAGGTAATAATAGCATTCGAAACTGGTTCTGTTCCACCAAATATCAATTATACAACGCCAAGGAAAGATATAGATGCTTTGATAAATAACAGTGTTTGTGTAGTACAAAAACCATTGCCACTTAAAAACGGTTATATAGGTATTAATTCTTTCGGTTTTGGAGGATCTATTGCTCACACGTTATTAAAGTGGAATAATAAACTAAAAATAAATAATGGAGCACCAAACGATGACTTACCTAGGCTTGTCATATTATCTGGACGCACTGAAGAATCAGTGAAATTGTTTTTAAATGACGTTAGTGTAGATTTTTCAAAAATATTTCGATACTACTTTGAACAATTACAGATACTGTATTCCAATTAAAAAATATTTATTATTACAGATTGCTAACCATCCAATAGATGTAGAATATGTTCGCTTATTACACGATATCCATGCAGATAATATAAACGGTCATCCATGGAGAGGGTACACTATATTGCAGAATACCTTACAACAAGATCCCATAAAGGAAATTCGAAATTGTGAGGGCGTCAAAAGACCTGTATGCTTTATATTTTCAGCCTTAGGTTCGCAATGGCCAG
The DNA here is from genome assembly GCF_001594075.2 of Trachymyrmex cornetzi. Classification (NCBI taxonomy): domain Eukaryota; kingdom Metazoa; phylum Arthropoda; class Insecta; order Hymenoptera; family Formicidae; genus Trachymyrmex; species Trachymyrmex cornetzi. The sequence goes on along the minus strand of NW_017295893.1, from coordinate 60,228 downwards.
GAATGGGTACATACTCAATATTTCATATTTTATTAATAAATTACATACTTAAATAACAAAATGATATAATTTAAAAACTAAAATCTTATTAGGTCGAAACTTATTAAAGTTCCATGTCTTTGCTAAAGCGATAAAAAAATGCGATGATATTTTAAAGCCGTATGGTATAAGTGTCATAGACATTATGACAAAAATAGAAGAAAGCATATGCGAAAACAGGTTGAACATTTTTCTCGGAATCGTCGCTATTCAGGTAAAGAATTTATTATTTTATATATATAAGTATCAATAATATTATATTTGTAAGTAAAACACATACGCTTCTTATATAGGAAGAGGAAAAAGTACCGGGACACCTAAATAACTTCTGAACGGTTCGAGATAGAGGATTGAAGTTTATAGGGATGTAAATGGCACCATAAAACCTATCATTTAATACCAAAAACGCTCATTTTAACACCCCCGGGGAGCGGGGGGAAGGGAGGGGCGGAAAAATCTTAAATTGCAAAGATCTTAAATTGCGAAAAAAAATCGCAGAGACCTGGGACATTACGCATTGTTCTTGAAAGGCTCTTTCAAACGAGCCCTTACTCGATCTCACGTACAATTTAAGATTTTTCCGCCCCCCTTCTCCTCCGCGCCCCTCCTCCCCCGGGGGGTGTTAAAATGGGCGTTTTTTGTATTAAATGATAGATCTTATTATAACATTGCATCCCTATAAACTCCAATTCTCTATCTCGAACCGTTTAGAAGTTATTTAGATGTCCTTTTTCCTCACCCTAATGTTGTTATTCTCCATAAGAACTGAATCACATTTTATGGAGAATAAGTTTTTCATCACATTTTATTATTTCGTCCATAATTATACATATATAAAGTGTCCACCTATTTACATATATATATTTATTTATAGATTGGCTTAGTAGATTTCCTAACATCCTTAGGAATTACTCCCGATTACATAATTAGTCATTCTGCCGGTGAACTTGGTTGTGCATACGCAGATAAATGTCTCACTATTGAACAAACTATTTTATCAGCATACTTTATCAGTTTGGCATGTACCGAAGAAAAAATAATTCATAGCTCGATGGCAGTTGTCAATATCAATCATGAGTATGTTAGAAATATATGTCCAGCGGACATTGAAATAGTGTGCTACAATAGCAAGAATAGCAACGTCGTATGTGGACCAAAAGAATCCATAAAAGAATTTATGAAAAAATTACAGGTATAATTAAAAATAGCTCATATAAATTAGTGGATTAAAAAAACACTTAAGTTTTTAAAGCATTGAAAAGTTAATTTCATGCCATAATCTGCTACAATTGCATTTTTTTATAATCAGGGCAACAATATCTATGTGAAAGAGATCAACTGCAACATACCTTTTCACAGTTCTTTCGTTGCATCCGCGGAAAGTCAGCTTTTACTTAGTTTAAATAAAATAATACCATGCCCAAAAAAACGGAGTTCAAAGTGGATCAGCACTTCTATACCTCGCACCAAATGGTTTACTTCAACATCAAAGTTATCATCGGCAGACTATCATACTAGAAGTATATTAAACACAGTCCTCTTTTCACAAACGACGGAACTAATTCCAAGTAACGCTGTGATCATCGAAATCACACCAGACGATGGTCTACATTACGTTTTGACAAGCTCTTTACCTCGAAATGTGACAAACTTAGTATTAACACGAAAAAAATTAACCGAAAAAAATATTAATATAATTCTACAAGGAATTGGAAACCTTTATAATTGCGGTTTACAGCCACAAGTTGCCAATTTATACCCATCAGTTGAATTTCCAGTTAGTCGAGGAACTCCTATGATTTCTCCATCAATCAGGTAAATATCATAGTAATCATAACTTAGATAATATCTATATAAGAAAAAAATGTATATATATAGATATATAATATGTATATGGATAAGTATATGGAATACGTATTATTAATTATAAACATGCTATTAGATGCAATTATTGATCATGTAATATAAATAATATTTATTTATATTAAGATAGTTGGCCCAGTAATCGACAAGTTAATTAAAACGCTTGACTTTGCAAATTTATATTTTTCGGATTAATAAGTGAGTGACTGTTCTTTTAGGTTATTTTAAACAAATTTTTTATCAAGAATAAAAACGTCACTCTAAAATTCTTATACGTGCTGCCGTTGTTGAAAAAATCCTTTGTAAAAATTAGAAGGCGTAAATGTACGAGTTATCGCCATACCGCCGTAACGGTTTGCCCAATAATCGTCATGGATATGTCTTACAAATCGCCATACGTGTTCAACTATGACATACACGAACGATGGAATGATTTAGCACATAAATTAATATACA
>NW_017295893.1:56129-56857 GCF_001594075.2 Trachymyrmex cornetzi | reverse complement strand
CCCACCCCGAAACGCGTCGCGGTGCTGTAACGTGGGCAAGATGTTAGTTTATGAAAAAGAAAAGAAATAATAATAAAAAAAGTAAATTTACCTTCACATCCTCTTCCTTCTCCTTCACCTTCTTTCGTCTCCTCTTACTTCTCTTTCTATTCTTCCTCGTCTTCCTGCACTTCCTCTTCTTGCTGAGATGCAAGGAAGTGTAGGAAGTATAGGAACTCGTCGCCCCATAGGTCACTGAGTTCCACGGGGAACTCGTGACATTCTTCCATTGTTACGTTATTAAAATTAAACAGGCCATCCGCGACCTCCTCCTCCTCCTCCTCGCCGAGGGAAGCGTCACCCTCGCCGAGGGAAGCGTCACCCTCGCCAATCTCAACCTCAATGTCCTCCTCAACGAGGCTATCGTCGAGGCTATCCACCTCGTCGAGGTCGAGGTTGACGATTCCCTCGACGAGAGTGTCCTCTTCGTCCTCATTCTCAGTGAGGACATCGTCTATAGTAATAACATGTAGTTTTTTAGGTGGCGGTTCGTAATACCTCATGTTTCAAGCTTCACTACACAATAACACTTGCATATAATGACAGAAATGTGTAAAAGTATTCTACCATTTAATGGTTGAATACTCTTACACATTTTTACACAAATTACTCGCGTAGCAAACCGACACGAACCTTAAGCAAACGAAAATCGGACAAAGACTGACGCTAAGATGTATCATTCGCCGCAG
>NW_017295893.1:54599-56118 GCF_001594075.2 Trachymyrmex cornetzi | reverse complement strand
TATAGGCGGCAGTTGTATAGAAAACAATTTAGATCATAAGTACCGTCATGAGAAATGTTATTGCTTATACGTTGATATACTCTTTATAATGTAGCCTAAAGATCGCGATGCATTGCAACACATAGCATCGTTTCGGTCATCGTCATATGTACGGACGAAGAATCGAGGCGTACGAGCGTAACATCATTCATCGTGTAAATTCTGATGAATAGCTAGCTATCCAACGCTTATAAAGTTATCCTTGTATTCGTTTCGCAGCATCTTGTAAATATTTCAATCCGGCTATCAAATGTTACCATTATACGCATTGGGATATTAAGCAGCGCTACCGCGTGCGCGCTATCTCATATACCAACCATCTTTCTCTCAATACATTATGCCGCCCGTTGCGACTAATGTGCATTCTATACTTACGATCTTTTCTCTCATTGCAGCTTCCTATGTGATCCCTTTTACTTATTCTCATACGCTTTATATATATATACATAGACATATATATTTTTTATTTCTATTGTACTTAGTCGATTATATTATAATATGCTTTTAAAGCGAGCGCAGCGATATTATCAGACGCGATGATGTCATTGATCGCGATGATGCTGCTGGCACATGTAATATAATACCACGAAGAAAGTAGAAAGGAAAAGAAGGAATAAATATCGCAGACGGAAGGAATGATTAATTTCAAACGATGAGACATACAGTTTAAATATTCGTTTATTTTCCATACACTATATATTATCATCCATAGTGTAACTAATAATTCGCATTTAACATTTGAATTTTTCATAAATCTTACGCTAGGTGTTTACCACATCGTATGTTTGATGCGTCTCGCGATAACATCAATGTAATTTAATACAACAAAAATGCGACGTTTGTAATTTCGCAAGCGTCGACGGCTTTATTAGATTTATCGCAATCAAAGATTTTTCAAGGACATGCCGCGACAAGTCACAACATGTCACGACATGTTTGGCGGTGACATTATCGATGCGATTTGATATAAATGCGACGTTGCCAAATAGTGTACATGTCACGTGACTAGATTTTTCACGAACATTCGACATATCACAACATGTTCGAATGGTGACATCATCATCAATGTAATATGATACAAATATCACGTGACCAAGTAAATGGTATAAAATGAGAAGATTTAGATGCGCCGCGTCATTAGTTAACGCAAGCGATAACATGGAGGGTGATTTGGTAGAGGAAGCGGCCCAGCTGAATACTAGAAAAGAGTACGTCGCATGGGAACAACGATGCGACGAACTAATAGAATTTTTGGAAGAGCAGAGTCGTACCAAGCGTCCGCGCCTCGCCGTTTAGACACAGACAATCCATGGTGGCGAGGATCGCGAGACTCGAGAGTTTGAAGGATTCGGTGCGCGGAAGATTCGTGCATGTGGGCGCCGGGTACGGACTTCGATGGCGTGAAATCAAAACAACGTTCGAGAGTCGTATAACGACAAGTGCAGTGATAAACTATAATCATATCGAGCCTCGCCGATTT
>NW_017295893.1:53860-54081 GCF_001594075.2 Trachymyrmex cornetzi | reverse complement strand
GTGTCGATCAACGTATACGGCATCGAGAATAAGCAGATCCTTCCTCTACGACTCACAGGCGACAAGAAGGAGAAGCACGTGAACGTGCTGTATCTACAAGATGCACGCAACGATGGTGTTGGCCACTTTGCATGGATAAAGGATCTATCTCGCCTCGTGAGATCGCAACTAACTGGAAATAAGAACAAGATATTCTTCTGTGATCGGTAAGTATAATAAGA
>NW_017295893.1:53355-53656 GCF_001594075.2 Trachymyrmex cornetzi | reverse complement strand
GCCGAGCGGGGACGACAGATGGCTCGAATTCGACAACCACAACAACATGGAGCGTGTACCATTCGTCGTGTTCGCCGACCTGGAGTGCATCCTGCGGAAGACAGAGCCCAACAAAGAAGATGCGTCGTCGTACGAGTATCAGCGGCATGAAGTATTCAGCATTGGATACTACGAGCGATGCTCGTACGACAATTCGTTATCATCATATCACTTCCAACGCGAAGAAAATTGTATATCATGGTTCGCGGAAGAATTAAAAAATTTAGCACATCGCGTAAAAAATATTGTATCCGCTAACGTG
>NW_017295893.1:50488-51832 GCF_001594075.2 Trachymyrmex cornetzi | reverse complement strand
ATTTTCACAGCCGCAGCGTCTTTGCGGAAAATTTGATAGCCGTCGAAATGCGTAAACTCGAGGTGAAGTTCAACAAGCCAATTTACGTGGGTATGTGCATACTTGACATATCGAAAGTCTGCTTGTACGAATTCCACCACTAGTACATGTCACCGATGTATCGCGACAAGTGTCAAATTATGTACACCGACACAGACAGTCTCATTTATCGTATAGAATGTGACGATGCTTACGAGATTATGAAACGCGATATCGCTAGATTCGACACAAGCGATTATCCAGAGAACAACGCGTACGGTATGCCTCTCGCGAATAAAAAGGTACCCGGGCTGATGAAGGACGAGAACAACGATGCGATAATGACTGAATTCGTTGGACTCAGAGCGAAGATGTACGCGGTGAGGGTGGACGGCAAGAAGGACGTTAAAAAAGCGAAAGATGTAAAGAGTAACGTCGTAGCGCGAACGATAACGTTCGAAGATTACACGCGGTGTTTGAACGAAGAGATCGAAATGACTCGCAGGCAATCGTGTATACGTTCTAAATTACACGAGGTATACACGATATCCGAATCAAAAATCGCTCTGAGTCCATACGACGACAAATACGATACGTAGTACCTGACTCGACGAAAACGTTACCATGGGGGCATTTCCGGATACCTTCGTAATATATGTATCATATGTTTTATATTATGTTTCTTTTTTAAATTCTTTGTGTGTATTATTATTATTATTATTTTAATTTACATTTTATGTATATCTTTTTTACATTTATATACATATTATATATGTTATTATTATGTATTACTATCATTATAATTTACACCTCATATATGTATATAAAAAAAATACACGAATTAAAATTGTATCGAATGACATTGTTTTTTTCATGTATCCACGAATTGTGCGATCCATCGAATCCCAGCCACTTGACATACACCTTGTCTCCCTTCCTGCGCAGTACTTTCTTCACCAGATACACGTCCGGATGAGTAGCGCGATGCAACTCATGCTCGTAAAACGCTTCAGCGATAGATCAGTCACTCCTTGTTAGTCAGTCAATTGACAAATCAGTCATTTTCAACAAAAAAAAAGTTATAAAAATGTATTCAGTCAGTCAGTCAGTCAGTCAGTCAGTCAGTCATGTAAAATCTGTGATCCTCGCAAGGTTTGGAGATGCAGTATGAATATTCTATTTACAGACTAGTGTTTTAGGCTCAACGCAATTGCTCACACTTTTTCAAAGGATTTACCGATTAATCCCATACATTTTTCGCTAATAGTTCATCAGCAGTTCGGTAGCCTACCAATATCTATTGAACGCTGTTCTCTAGATACTTAA
>NW_017295893.1:49255-49822 GCF_001594075.2 Trachymyrmex cornetzi | reverse complement strand
AGTTATAATTTTACACAATTTTTTACAATGCGCTTGAGATTAGAGAAGCCTCTAGGCTCGTCCGCTAAAATTGTTGGTCGTCGATTTAAAAAAAAGTAACGGGAATGTAACGAAAAGTTACTTTCTCAAATAACGGTAACTGTAACAAGTTACTTTTAAAAATCGGTAACTAGTAACGGTAACTTGTTACTTTTCCTACTCGAGTAACGAGTAACTGTAACTTGTTACTTTTAAAAAGTAACTGTCCATTCCCTGATACTTAATAATGCCACGAATAAGTGGGATATAAAATATCGATGATGTAAGTATAGCAGATAAAATGATTATTAACAATACATGAAGAAATTGCAATCTATGGACTCCTCAAATAATCAAACTAAATGTATAAACGACAATGGGCAGTTGGAGTCAACGCTAGATATTTGTTGCGTAAAATTATCTTATATTTATAACATATATTATTAAACTAATTTGGACGTTTCGGCTAACAATTTTGAGCCATCCTCAGCAATAATAATTACCGCTAATCATCCCTATTGTCTAGCTGCATCTCGCACAATCGCAGCT
>NW_017295893.1:36487-40982 GCF_001594075.2 Trachymyrmex cornetzi | reverse complement strand
ATATCAAGAAGATTTTTCTCAAATGGAATTTACGAATATGTAATAAACACAAGTAATATTATATTTCATTCCTTCCGCAAATTATCTAATTATTATTATGTATAATTCACGAAGATAATAAGAACGATATACAGACTTCCTGTTGGTTCATATTACTGTAATTATTATATTATAACTACATTTATAATATTCTAAGAGCAACTGTTACCTCGATACTCAATCAGTAGTCATTCTATTATAGACAGAATTATGTAGGAACGCAGAGATTAAAGTATATCATGAACATAATAATAAGAACGTTATACAGACTTGCTGTTAGCTATACTGCTAATTGAGTTAATAGATTAAGTTAATCGGCGTTGGTAACAGTCGCCCTAAGTAGTTTTAAACAATCTTGCCTTACATTAATTGACAGTTATACGCACTGTTTTTACTTCTTATACATTCATATAATAATTATACTATGTTTATAGTATTAAGTGATTTTCTTTATAAATCATGAGCATAAATTACAGACGTTTCAACATCATTATTAAATGTAGGAATAACATATTCTAGATATAGTAAGCGTCCCAATGAAATAAAGTAAAGTTGCTTACTATATTTAGAATATGGTTTATGCATTTGAAGCAAACACAATAATAATGTCGAAACGTCTTTAATATATACTTATGATTTATAATATGACATTTTGCAAAAAACATTTTGTGTTGGCTCACATTGGTAATTCTCTCTTAATTGATTTCTGTTATCATGGTGAACATTGTTGTCTTAAATTTACGGGCAACGAAAAGGAAGGAAAAAGAAGGTGGTTAGTTAGAGAATTTCTAATTAATCCGAAACAAGTTGATCGCAATGACATTGGTGATGATTGTGTTGTGGATTTGTGCATCGACGACCTTTTATGATTTATACTGTAATAATAAATCAAAGCTTTTCTTTCAATATTTAACAAATAAGTTAAGGAAAAATTGTCAATGTGAGCCAATACAAGATGTTTCTTTGTGAAATAACAGTCATATATTATAAATCATGAGCATAAATTGACGTTTCGACATCATTACTGTGTCCGGGGTGATCCCGATTGATAATGGCTCGATTGGACACCACCAATCACAGCGACTGATGCTTAGGAGCTTTGTAGTCTCAAGCGCTGTAAGTGGCTCGTGTCCAATTGAGCCGCGTCCAACTGGGTGCCACCCATTGTGTCCTCTTTACATGTAGGAATAACATATTCTAGATGTAGTAAGCGTCCCAATGAAATAAAGTAAAGTTGCTTACTATATCTAGAATATGGTTTATACATTTGAAGCAAACACAATAATGATGTCGAAACGTCTGTAATTTATATTTATGATTTATAATATATGACAGTTATTATGTCCCAAAAAACATTTTGTGTTGGCTCACATTGGTAATTCTTCCTTAATTGATTTCTGTTATAATTTCTTATCATGGTGAACATTGTTGTCTTAAATTTACAGGCAACGAATATTGTTACTTTTAAATTACACTACTCAACAAAATCTAGGGAACACTTTCAAACACGCTAAAAATTGAACAATATTCAGAACACCATAATTCAATGAAAAATCATCGCAGACAAAAAATTGAAAAAGGATTTTAAAGGTTGTAATCTCTACTTTCGAAATCTGTAATGAAATTTCAATATGACTCATACTTTACGGAGTTATACGGACACAAATGGATATTCGTCAAATCTAAAAATTTTTTACAAATTTTACAAAGGTCTATGACGTGAGGTAAAAATTACACGAAAATGCGATTTACAGCAGTCGAAAGAGTGAACCTTCACCTTTAATTTGCTTTTTATTAAACATTGTACGATTTTTTTTCACCAAATTATTGAACGATGAAGCAAAAGTGATCACTTCTACTTTAACGTTCAGTAACTCGGTGGAAAAAAATCGTACAACAATCAATAAAAAAGGAAATTGAAGGTAAAGATTCACTCTTTCGACTGCTGCAAACGGCATTTTCGTGTAATTTTTACCTCACGCCATAGACCTTTGTAAAGTGTGTACAAAATTATACGATATGTTTTAGATTTGACAAATATCCATTTGTGTCCATATAGCTCTGTCAAAGATCAGTTAGATTGAAATATCAATTACTGATTTTGAAAGTTGAGATCTCAACCTTTAAAATGCTTTTTTAAAAATCTCATTATGACCATTTTTGACGAAGTTACTCTAACCTAAGTTAAAAAATCATTATGTGATGTCTTTTTTGATCAGAATTTTCGAAGTGCTCTTGCATTTTCTGAAAAATAGTGGTTACCGCCAACATTAGCGTAACCCAATGTGCACCACGTTATCGGTCGGAATTTGCACATCATGTGTGTGTGTGTGTGTGTGTGTGTGTGTGTGTGTGTGTGTGTGTGTGCGCGCGTGTGCGCGCGCGCGGGTGTGTGTAAAGTGATGAGATGAGCATTTATGTGTATGAGAGTGTATTTAATATTGTGTGCTTCCTCCTCTCTGATTGATAACCGCTTGCAATCGTTGTCGCATGTTTACACATCTCTGGATGAAGGCTACAGGAATTTCGTTCCAAATCTGCCTAAGCGCTTCTCGCAGCTCATACCAATTTCCTGACTGTTCTTCGCGGCGTCTTAATCGTCGTTCCATCTCGTCCCAAATGTGTTCAATCGGGTTCAAATCCGGGCTATTAGCAGGATGATGGAGCAACGTGATGCCATGTCGGTCAAAAAACCGCTGCGTTACATTTGCCGTATGGGGCCGAGCATTGTCCTGCATGAATATAAAATTTCGACGTAACAGATACTGCAGAGGCAAAACTTGAGGTCGGAGAACATTATTTACGTAGCGAATAGCCGTCATTGCTGGAGGTGGCAAAATTACTAATTCAGTTCGTCGCGTCATCGAAATGCATCTCCATACCATCACTGAACCGCCGTTATGACCTCTTATTCGCATAACACAGCGTCGATCATAACGCTCCCCTTGTCGGCGCCAAGTGCGTATGCGAGCATCATTGCCGTAAAGGCAGAAACGCGACTCGTCCGAAAAATAAACGTTTCTCCATTGCTTCGCGGTCCAATTTATGTGATTTTGAGCAAATTGAAGACGAGCCTGACGATGTGCAAGTGTAAGTCTTGGCACCTGTGCACGAGAGCGAGAACGAAGACCCACCTCTCTTAAGCGACGACGAATCGTTTGTTCGCTGACATGATGTAAAGTAGGAACTTCACGTCGAACATACCTTGCAGTAATCGTTCGTCTTCTCATAACGTGGCGAACAATTTCTCGATCTTGTCGAACTGTTGTTATACGATGAGGGCTATTTCCTTGACGTCTCGTGTATTGTCCTGTCTCTTGATATCGTAACCACGCTCTATTTATTACAGATACGGATACACCGACACGTTGCGCTACATAACGCATACTGTACCCTTCTTTCAGAAGTGCGATTATGCAGGCAACTTCGAATGCTGACAAGTGTCTGCGCAGCATTTAAAAAAAATTTACAATATGCGACTATCTTTGTTACAAAGAGCGAACTTTTCAATAGCCTCAATCGAGGAAAGAGAAGACTTGAAGTTTGCGCTAAGCGAGTTCGAAAATATGCGTCTATAAGTGAGAGTTTTGCGTTAGCGCCAACTTCAAGTCTTCTTCTTTCGCGCTAACCCAAAACTCTCGTGGTGCACATTTTGGGTTACGCTAATGTCGGCGGTAACCACTATTTTTCATAAAATGGCAAGAGCACTTCGAAAATTCTGATCAAAAAGGACATCACATAATGATCTTTTAACTTCAGGTTAGAGTAAATTCGTCAAAAATGGTCATAATGAGATTTTTTAAAAACCATTTTAAAGGTTGAAATCTCTATTTTCAAAATCAGTAATTGATATTTCAATCTAACTGATCTTTGACGGAGCTATACGGCCCCAAATGGATATTTGTCAAATCTAAAACATATCGTATAATGTTGTACGCACTTTACAAAGGTCTATGGCATGAGGTAAAAATTACACGAAAATGCGGTTTGCAGCAGTCGAAAGAGTGAATCTTTACCTTCAATTTCCTTTCTTATTGATTATTGTATGATTTTTTTCCACCGAGTTATTGAACGTTAAAGTAGAAGTGATCACTTTTGCTTCATCGTTCAATAATTCGGTGAAAAAAATCGTACAATGTTTAATAAAAAGCCAATTAAAGGTAAAGATTCACTCTTTCGACTGCTGTAAATCGCATTTTCGTGTAATTTTTACCTCACGCCATAGACCTTTATAAAGTTTGTAAAAAATTTTTAGATTTGACGGATATCCATTTGTGTCCGTATAACTGCGTAAAGTATGAGTCATATTGAAATTTCAAATTACAGATTTCGAAAGTAGAGATTTCAACCTTTAAAATTCTTTTTTAATTTTTTGTCTGCGATGATTTTTCATTGAATTATGGTGTTCTGAATATTGCTCAATTTTTAGCGTGTTTGAAAGTGTTCCCTAGATTTT
>NW_017295893.1:32466-36007 GCF_001594075.2 Trachymyrmex cornetzi | reverse complement strand
TTGATATCAAATCTTTTATAGGAATAATACATAAAATTTTTTTGATAAAATTTTGATGAATTTAACTTGGCGCCAAAGTGGCTGTACGTCAATTAAAATGTTGTACGTCACTCCGTTCGTCTTTTATGAGCAGTCAAAGTCAAAGGGATTTTTTTAGTTCAATGTTGAATAACTCCTTAAAAAGAAATCGTACAGAGGTAAAAACAAAAGTAAATTAAAGGTAAAGGATCACGCTTTTGAAAGTTGTGAATTGTATTCGTGCCCGACTTTTCATTTACGGCACGAAACTGTGCAAAGTTTAAAAAAAATTATGAGATTTTACGGATCTTTCTTTATAACCATGTAGTTCCGTAAAAATCAGCCGAATCGTTATTTCATTATACAGATTTGGAAAGGAGAGATTTTAAGCTACAAAATGCTTTTTTGAAAATCTCATTTTGACTATTTTTGTAGAAGTTACACTCCTTTGAAGTTTATCCATTTTTCGAAGGTGTGAGGGGTGATGCTTTAATTTCTGTGCGTAGTGTATTAATATTTATTTATTAACATTTGTTTGTATGTACATTTAAAATACATATGTTGTACATAATGCAAGAATTAAATCATTATGTTTGTTATTATATATTTTATTTTATATTATTTGTTATTATGTATGTATTTCAAATGTACATACAAATAAATGTTAATAAATAAATATTAATAAATGTAATTGTACTTTGTTATCAAATTTTCCTGTTGCCAATGTTGGGTTTATTTAAATCTGAAATATTATTTTATGTACAGTTTTACCCTGATTAACTAGGCTTTATCAGGTCTGATTTGAATTGATATTGTAATGAAATTCAAATATTTTTTTGAATTTTGACCCATGTATCTAAGAAATGCGTAAACTTACTAATTTCAAAGTCGAGGGGCAACTTGAAGATATTAATCGATTTTGATGAAATTTTATCCAGATCATATTGAGGTCTATAGCTTACTTTTGGGGAGTATTACTAATCGGTTTAAAACAAAAAATTTTTTTGATCCATCCTAATATACAGAGTGTTAGTTAAGTATGTTCCCAAACTCAACAGAGCAATTCTTTGGTTTATTTCAAATAAAAAAGTCCATATAAACATGTGTCCTAAACGGCTTAGTTTCCGAACTAAAAAAATTGAAACGTGTAGTAATAATCTGTTTATTTGAAAGAAATACAATTTGAACTAGTCAAAAACTAGTCAAAAACAAAAACAGGCTTCAGTTCGTCTGACGAAATAAAACATTTAGATGTATTGTTGAAAACGCCTTGCGCCATGATACATCCATCGAGCCTTCTTCTCAAAGATTGACGTACGCGCTCAAAGGTGTGTTACGTATTACCTCACATGAAGCAACTATTCGATTCCTTAAATTATTCTCATTCTCAATTGAGGTGGGCATATCTGCCATTTCAAAATTTGTAAAATTTCAACTTAGGCATGATGAAACCGATTTTGATGGATCGAAACAATTTGGCCCGAAAATGTATGTACAAGCTAACTGACCCGCAGCAACATCAGGACTGAAGTCTATTTTTGATTTTGTGACTTTGACTTTGACTTTGTCACTTTGTTTACGGTTGTGCGAATAGTAACTCATATGAAGTAAGGCATATTTATGCTTTTACTTGAAATAAACCAAAAAATCGCTCTGTTGAGTTTGGGAACATACTTAACTAACACCCTGTATATATAATATATATATTTTTATAATTTTTTATATATTTTTTTTTCAGAACTATCATTATTACAAATTTTCAATAAATATTAATAGCTATTTCAACAGAAAAGAATTGTAAAATTAATTTTCATTCGAGAGTAGTGCCGATCTCTGTTCTAGATGCACCAGTTATCGACATAGAAATGATCCAGTGATCGACATCCTTTATTTGCTTGTGTATCTATCTATTAATTATGCCTATGACGATTACTAGTCCATAGAATGTCTAGATAATAACAATTACGGATCTAATTTTTTTATTTGGATTTTAGATACATTATTATTCGATTTACAAAAATTTTTTTCGGCCCACCTAGTCCCACTAATCGACCGATACGGATATAGAAGATTAATCGAACGACTATGTGCTTTAGTAAACCAGTGCTTGTCACGTAAAAAAAAACTATGAAATTTGTATGAAACAATAATTTGTGATGGTGTACGTAAAATTGCGATCTCGATTTATAACTCGAAGCTCATGCAAGTTGCCAATACTCCCAAATTACACGAGATGTTAAGGGGATGCTGGAGTGACGGTCGAATTTAATCAAGGTCGATAGTACAGACTTTTTTAAATTCCAAATTCGATAATAGTGACATCTTTTATTCATTTCTTAGACTTATTATATATCGTTGTGTCTCGCATTCATCTGTCCTTATATGACATATTGTAACGCCAGAAAGAGATCATCAACTAAAATACTGCTTGGTTTCATGGCTTCACGTCAATTTCACTCGTAATATACAAACGAAATTTTTGGCAACTCTTTTCTCTTATACTAAAGCTCCTACCCCGTTTCTAAAAGTATAGGATTGTTCTTCGAGGTTTTCTGTAGGCTGCTGGCTACTTATTTTAACCGGGTAAAATCTGAAACTCTTAAGCCGCGTATTCACCTAGCGAACAAACACCGAACGAACAGCGAACGCGAACATTCGGACATTTGCATTCATGTTCGTAGTTCGTTCGTACATTTTTCCCGATTGCATCGAACACAGGCCGAACACCCATTCGATCTTGATTCGGTGTTCGAGTCATTGTTCGCTATAACTTTATTGCTTGCGACAATTAATATTTTTATTTTATAACAGATATCCTTTTCGAAAAAGCCAATACGATAAACTTTATTTAAAGAGAGTTTTCAACTTTGTTATCTGTACAGAACGTTAATACACAGAAAAGCAAAGAAAAGGTTATGGTGATTCAGGCGAACAGCCAAATAACGAACACGTGATTTGCACGTTTACACCGCGCACGAATCGCGCACGAATAGTCTTTGATGTACCGCTTCATGAGGGAACCGAGTCGAACGCGAATCGAATGTTCGATTCTCATTCGCTTTGGCGTATACATCTGCTGAACGCAACCAATGAACGTTCGCGTTCGCTGTTCGTTCGGTAGGTGAATACGCGGCTTTATATGCAGCGCATATTGTGACGAGTTGACTGCAGAAGCCGGTGACAAAACTACAATTTTTAATTTTCTTTCATTTTTCGTACTAAATTGTAGCTGGCAGCCTGTGTTGTTGTCGATACTTTAATTGTGGAGAAGGACTTTTCAATCCATAAACACAATTAAGAGAAAAGAGTCTTTAAAAATTAATGGTAAAACAGGACACTCCAGCATCCCTTTAAACAGTGTCTCTTAACCTCATAATGAGACATTGGTCGAAATCACGCATAGGCTCAGTTGCTGCACATATTCGATTTAATCAGTAGTGAATTCATATATATACAAGTTTCATAATGTAATACGACAGTGATCGCAAGGATTTGCACATTTCGGGCCGATTCCGGCGCGCGA
>NW_017295893.1:30123-30377 GCF_001594075.2 Trachymyrmex cornetzi | reverse complement strand
AAAAATTCATTTTTGTGGATGTTAGAAATTTTAGAAATGGATGGCCATCTTTCAGAGATGCTGTCAAGTGCTAAATCAATTGGTACATTTGTGAAGAGAGAAACTACGTCATGTGAAATCAAAGTATAATTGTCTTCAAGAAATGTGTTATCTAATATCCTGGTCAAATGGAAGCTGTTCTTAACAATTGACACTAACCTTAGAAATAATTTTGTGTAAAAATAAGGACAATGGATAGAGAGTGCTGTCGATGG
>NW_017295893.1:19051-29183 GCF_001594075.2 Trachymyrmex cornetzi | reverse complement strand
TATCGATTCGAATTACTGAGGATGGCCCGAATTGGAGCCGAAACGTCTAGAATTAATAAGTATTATACATAATAAAAATTGTTTCTTTCTCGCACGAACTACCGCAGCTGTGACTCTCATTAGCCCATTAATGTTTATGTTATTTGACATTTTCGAGAGTTATAATTTTAAGTTTTATTGTTAAATAATATAACTCGTATATATATAAGTTGTAATCTTAGAACATACATACTGGAAGGGCCATACCGTATGTAACCAATGTAATAAAAGTGTCTCCAATATCTATCTGTCCTTGTCTAAATGCTTGTTTGCTGTGCGCTTGCGCGTGATGATACCGCGTAATTCGAACTTGAAAAAATATAGAATAGTTATCAAAATATTATTTGAAATTTGAAAACGATGGAAAAAATCTTCCCAGCTATCAAATTGTCATCATTGTTGATTATAACTATACACTTAAAATACACATATATTTTATATATTTATGTAATTTAAATTAATTCAATAAATAATCTTATAGCTTGGCTTAAAATTATCTACAAAGTGAGGCTATACTTACGCATGAAGAGATATTTTAGTTTGCTTCGTTGATATTTTGAGACATATAACGCAATAACGTTCCATTTTTAAACAATTCTATGTGCTTTCGTTTCGCGAGCTTTGAAGTTTGAACGTATGTACATATGGATATTCATAATCGATGCATATGCATTACAGCGAAGCATTCAGACAAGAACAGATAAATGTTGGTACCATCAACAGTCACTTATGGCCCTTCCAGTATGTATGTTCTAAGGTTGTATATATTATATGTATACGCATGTGCGTATAATTATTCATGTATAAATATGAATTATAACAAATCAGATGGGATCATTCTGCAAATTGGTTTGCACCAAAAGAAGATCAAGAGTTTATAGAATCGAGAGGGAGATACGTCAACATTTTACTTGACGATGAGGAATATGAATATATGAGCGGTCATGTAATTGATGGGAAAAATTTACTACCCGCAACAAGCTATTTGGGACTCGTTTGGAAAACTATTGGTATGATAAAAGGGGTAATGTACATAACGGTACCGATAGTTTTCCGAGATGTAAAATTTATTCGTGCTACTCATTTGTCGAAAAATGATGATGTGGAACTATATATTGCAATACAAACAGGTATTTACAGGATTAATTGTTTTAATTTAAGTGGATTTTCTCTGAAATTTCCGTAGCAGTATTTGCAGGTTCATTGTACCTTAAAAATTATTATTTAAACATTTATTATAATATAATTATTTGCAATGCAGTTGAAAAAAATATCTGGGTCCGGTGGATTAGCGAATACCGATCACGGTAAATGTAGTATGATAACAAAAATGCAGTATAATCAAATATATACGAATATTACAGATGGAAAGTTTGAAATAACCGAAGGAGACAGCATTGTCGTAACGGGTACAGTATACGAGACATTGAATCCAGAACAAGAAATGGTTCCGACACATCTATTATCGGAGAATAGTGATGAAGATGAAAATATGACTGCACGAGATGTCTACAAAGAATTGAAATTGCGTGGATACCAGTACAGAGGCTTATTTCGTGGATTAAAGAGTGCCTCTATTTCGGGAACCCAAGGACATATCATTTGGAAAAGTAATTGGGAATCTTTTATGGATACTATGTTACAAATGATAATTATCGGATATGATACTAGGGAATTATGTGTTCCTACGGGTATTAAAAAATTAGTGATCAATCCAATGCTTCATCTTTCAAAGCTGCAGGATAACATAAATAATGCAGAAGTTACAACAGACATGGATAAATGTAAATAATTTCCATTACTAATTCATTGTTCAATTCGTAAATATTGTGTAAAGAGCTCAATAATATGAAGCATATTATTTTACTTGCCTTATTACAGTATTACAGGTACGAGTATACAAAAAGATAGACACGATAAAAGCTGGCGGAGTAGAGATTCAAGGTCTGAAAGCTACTCAGATCTCTCGCCGGAAATTAGCTCAAGATGTTGTTATTGAGGAACATATATTTGTAGCTCATTGTGATCGCGCTAAGATTTCCTTGAACGAAGCAATTCGGTTATCGGCTCAACTCGTACAGGAAGATCATCAAATTATCAAAGTGCAAGCCGTTGAGCTAGTGGAAGATGTCGATGATGTTGAATTAGAACATCTCTCGTCTTCGTTATTGCTTGAGGCATTTGGTGATATACCACTGATAGAAATGAATGTCACTCTGTTAACATCATCAAATCGTTTCAAGCCAGAAGACTTACCGCAAAACTTCTCAATCAAAGATTTTGAAAAATCATCTTTGGATGACAAAGCTTTAATTGTCGCTGGATTCAACCTTTTGACCAAACAACACGCATCATTAAAGCAACTGTTGCCATTTTTGAGAAAGGATGGTTATCTGTTGACTCGTGAGAAGTGCGACTTAACTGATTATAAAAAATATTTGCAGCAATACGAATTAAACGTTATACTCGAAAAACGCACTGATGAAGAACTAGTTATGCTTTTGAAAAAAAAAGTTTCGATAAAAGAAAGGACTATAGTTTACATAAGTAATAATAACTTTAATTGGCTGGAGAATCTAAAGTCGCTTTTGAGTGACGAAAACAAGCTTGACAAGAATAGTAGAATTATAATTGTGGGAGAGAAAAATTTTGAGTGCGGTTTATTGGGTTTTATTAACTGCTTGAGAAAAGAGCCAGGTAGTGAACTTGTTAGGAGTGTGCTCGTTCAAGATGAGGAAGCTCCTAAATTTTCTCTTCAAGACCCCTTCTACTTACAGCAATTGCAGAAAGATATGACCATTAATGTATTGCGACCTGATAAAACCTGGGGATCATACAGACATTTAAAATTACCACAACCGGAACCGAAACCTGTACTAACCGGCCATGTCTGCCAAACGGTACGTGCAAACTTTTTCAAAACGTATAATTGATGGTTATCATAATAGGAATGTACCGAATCGTAAAATTATCTGATATACAAAAAAATATAACATTGAATATCCGATATCCGGATATGCGGAAAGGTAATTTTTCGAATCGGATATCCGATATTTTCTGGATATCCAATCGGATTCCGGGACAATGTCTAATAAAAAGCTGAGTAAAAAAATTAATAGAAAAAGGAACAGTAAGGAAAAGGGACTGTAAGGGAGAAGTAGTGATAATAATTATGAAAGCAAATTAATAAAGAGCATACAGCCACAGCGCCAGTTAGAATTAGCACAAATTATATTTTATTTTCTATTACGTAAACGTTTCGGTCACCATCTGACCCACACACATTCTCTCAGTACATACATCTTAAATTAAACCCATATATAAAAATTATTCAGTGTCAATTATCCAGTTTTAAACATTATTCGCCGACAATATATAATTCATTTAACATAAAATTACGCCAGTCAAAAGTAGGAAGCCACTTCCAGTCCACACAAGCATAAAATTTTATAGATCGTTGTACATCAAAGTCAATATGTTAATACTTGTATAATATCCATTTTAAATATGCGATTGCCAAATGCACATATTTGTAGATACATGCATTACACAAACAACTTTTAACAGATTATCTTCCACTATCAAATTAATCAGATTCCACCGTACTATTTTTCAAATATAAGAATTCTAATTTTCAAATAATTCATCGTTATTCCTGAGAACCTATTTCAAAGGTAAGTGACTTGTGACCGCACAAGTACAAGTCGTATTTATCTTTTTCTGTTAGACAAAGAAAGTAGAGATCTAGAAAGAGTTAACCGATATTATGTGAGAGAGGGGCATAATAATTATGATTTTAAAGTTAACGTCCAAGTTTGATTATTAACTGAGATAACTGTACAGAAAAGAATTGTAATTTTGCGGCAATATATAAGATATTATAGCATTATGAGTATGCATACTTACTTGTAGAACATTTACAGGGTGCGGCACCACAATCCGGACAAATCGAACAATTTCTTTAAACAAAATGTTTTTAATGAAAAATTAAATATTAAAGAAAATCCTTTTACATGGCACTTGGGGGATCCCTATAGAGCATAATTATTTGATATATCCCCCATTAGCTTGAATGACGGCCTCTATTCTCTGTCTGAAGCGTTCACACGCACGCTGCAATGTAGCACTATCCATGCCGACGAATACTGCCTCAATAGCGGTCCTTAATGACGTCACGTTGGGATGCCGAGACTTGTTAGTGACCCTTTCAACTACGCTCCATACGTAATAGTCCAGGGGATTTAAATCTGGGCTGTTGGGAGCCCTTTTGACGACTGCGGGGTTCCTCGCGGTGCGTTCTTTCGAGTGAATTTTCCTCGCTGGCATACTAGAATCTTCGTTGGACTGTTCTGAAGCCGTATATTTTGTCACAACGTCATAAGTTGATCTCGGGTATCCAAAAAACCGAATTATTTCAGTTGCTGAGCGCCCAGCGCGAAGGCCTTTGATGATCGCGGCTCTTCGGTTATACTCCGCACTTGGTGAACATCGCGGCCATTTTGTTAATATGACTGTTTACTAGAAACATCAAGCTTTCTCGGACGCCAACAACAACCACTGACGGAGGCACAATATAGCGAAAAATTTAAATTGAAATTTGTCCGGATTTCGATACCGCACCCTGTATACAATAAAAATCAACAATTTAATATGTCATCCAAATATTCATAAAATTCGTGCTAAATACTTTCAATTAAATAAAATCAAATATATAATAGAAAAGGGCTAAGACAATGTTATTATTATCATTTAATAATTCTTAAAATTACATAAAATAAGACGTGCCGATCATCAATGGTTATTTTATAATGATAGCCAACGTTAAATAAATAAGTCCCAAATATTTATGTTAATATTCGCAGATTTGTGTCAATTGTCGATAATGTCAGCATTCATCAATTACCCACGGGATCTCGGGGCCCTTTTATATGGACGAAAATTTGAGTTAACGGTTTTTAATAGTATCTCGTCAGTAGCATGATGTATCATTCTATCCTTTAGCAAACGATGAACAAGGAGAAATGATGCACCAAGTGCTTCATCTGTAATTCGGAACACGCTCTATATCCTATTCGTGTTTTATGTCTAATGAATGATAAAAACAGAATGACACGATAGTGCTGATATCGCTCCCCAAATGTAGCCTTAGCTAAACTTCTTGTATAATTTGTCTTTTTTTTTATCTCCCCAACGTGAATAGAGGAAAGATGAACTGTGTATGAAATTCAGCTGAAGAGAATAGAAGTCTGCATCAATGATGCAAACTTTTAATATAAAATTTCAACCGAAAATATTCCCGGATATTAATAATATCCGATTATCCGGTCGGATAATAAGAAAGTGCCGGATTATATCGAATATCAGATACTTTTCGGATGTTCGGTGCTTCCCTTCATTATAATATTATTTATTTATAGTCTATTAAATGAAAAATTTTGCTTGACACACGGAGAATTGAATACTCTCATGAAATTTCTTTTTAAAATTCTGTTTTATGTATGTCATTCATGTCATAATACAAGTTTTGTTTTTTTGTAGGTTCGTGGTGACTTGAATTCATTTCGTTGGATAGAAAATAATTTATCTGTCGTGTCTCGCCGTGAGGATTTAGTACACGTTGTTTACTCATCTCTGAATTTTAAAGATGTAATGCTCGCCACTGGTAAATTAACATCTCAAGAGGATATTTCAAAAGGACGGTTATTTCAGTCTCTTCCTCTTGGAATGGAATATGTGGGTTTTGATGTTAACGGACAACGTGTAATGGGAATTCGTAATACTGAGTAAGTAATGCTACAAGAAATTATTATATTATGATGACATAAAATGGACAACAAAGAAAAGTTTCTATTTTTAGTTGCATAGCAAACATTGTTGAGAAAGATGAAAAACTTTGTTGGAATATACCCGATGTGTGGACATTCGAAGAAGCAGTGACGGTCCCAGCGATATACAGCACGGTCTATTTAGCTTTATACATTCATGGGAAAATAAAAAAAGGTGATAAAATACTTATACATTCTGGTACTGGAGGCGTTGGACAAGCAGCTATTCATGTCACTCTTAAGGAAGGATGCGAAGTATTTACTACCGTCGGCACAAATGACAAACGGAATTTCATTAAGAAAATGTTTCCGATCATTCCGGATGATCATATTGGAAATTCTCGAGATACAAGTTTCGAACAAATGATTATGCGTCAAACGAAAGGTTGCGGTGTCGACATTGTGTTAAATTCATTGGCGGAAGAAAAATTAATCGCCTCCATTCGGTGTTTAGCTCGAAATGGTCGATTCATGGAGATTGGCAAATTTGATCTTGTTTCTAATAATCACCTAAGTATGTTTGCATTTCAAAAGGGTATCAGTTTTCACGGCATTAGAATGGAAAATTTGATGTTAAGAACTTATGATAGTAAGTGGAAGCGTATATTGAAAAAAAATGATAGACGTTGGTCTACAAAATGAAATAATCAAACCAATTCATGCAAAAATTTTTCCAAAATCTGATATTGAAGAAGCTTTTAGGTATATGGCGAGCGGAAAACATATGGGAAAAGTATGCTTGTGTTAACGAATAGTATTAGAAAGGTTTATTCATAAATAACAGCCTTGAATAACATATTATTCACGTATAACATGCATTTTTGAAATATGATTATTTTTATAGATAATAATAAATGTCCATGAGAAGGATGAACCTTTGGATAAGCACATTCTCGCGTATCGTCGCTATTATTGTCTCAGAGATAGGAGTTATATTATACTAGGTGGTTTAGGCGGATTTGGTTTAGAGTTAACCGACTGGCTTATATTTCGTGGCGCCAAGAACATCATTTTGGTTTCTCGAAATGGAATAAAAAACGGTTATCAGTGCATGAAAGTTCGATTATGGAAGTCGTACGGTGTAAAAGTTACGATTATCAAGAATATCGATGTTGCTGATCTTAAAGATTGCGAGTATCTCTTACGAACTGTGGAAAAAAAAGCACCGGTAGATGCGATATTCAATCTTGGAGTGGTATTGAAGGACGGCGCCTTCAAGAACCAAACCGCAGAAACATTTGCAGAGTCTTTCCAATCGAAGGCTCGTGCAACGCAAATGTTGGACAAACTTTCTAGGAAAATTTGTCCTAACCTGCGACATTTTGTGGTATTCTCTTCTGTTTCCTGCGGCAGAGGAAATGCTGGACAGACTAATTATGGCATGGCCAACTCCATCATGGAAAGAATTTGCGAGAAGAGAGCGGGAGAAGGATTACCAGGATTGGCGATTCAATGGGGAGCTGTGGGTGATGTGGGTCTTGTCGCCGACATGCAGGAGGACGATAAGGAACTAATTATCGGAGGCACTCTACAGCAAAAGATATCCTGCTGTCTCGATGAGCTCGATAAGTTTCTACTTCAAAGTCGGCCCATTGTGAGCAGCATAGTTGTAGCTGAAAAAAAAATAAGATGTCAAGGAAATCTGATAGAAACAGTTGCTAATATTTTAAGTATGTGCTCTTGTGGAGACTTATTCTTTCGCAAATACTTATCATAATTGTTTGCTAGTCCGGTTTACAAAAAAGCATTATACTATAGATCGTAATAATTTAACATTTTATATTGTAGACATAAGTGACATAAAGCTTGTAAGTCCAAATTCATCTCTGGCTGAACTTGGAATGGACTCCATGATGGCCGTAGAAATCAAGCAAATTCTGGAACGAGAATTTGATACATTTGTCACAGCACAAGAGATACGAAATCTCACTTTCGCAAAACTCATTAAGATGTCCGTTGTAATCATCAATGACAATGATGTGGATGATGAAAAGACATTGGACAAAGAGAAGTCAGACGTTATAAAATTTTTGGTTGGCATTACATTAAAAGATGAAGATTTTGTTTCCCCAATTGAATTTTTGACTAACAAACAGAACACTATGACTGAAATACTTCTTATTCCGGGTATCGACGGATGTGGTACTATATTTAAAACCATAATACCATATATTAAATTTTCAACATCATTGTTGCATTATAACACAAATAACATGGATTGTACAAACATGATAATGGAGGCTATTAATCGTTTCACAAATGTATGCAATCGTATTAGTAATTTGATTTTATGTTGATGAAGTATTGTTTGTATTTAAAAGATATAAATTTCATCGAATACTTTGGATATTTTTACAGCATATACTTTCGAAGCTAACAGACGGAAAAGATTTTGTAATAGTAGGGTATTCCTTCGGATCTCTTATTGCAATTGAAGTAACAAGAAAATTAGAAGCTATGAATTTTAAAGGCCGACTTGTTCTTATCGATGGTGCTCCTGAGCCTTTACGAACAATGTTCAAACCTTTTGAATCAAATTTTGATGACGCAAATTTTCAGATTGATATATTAACTAATATTCTGGAAATCTATTCAGCAGGAAGTTCTCAAAAGGTATATGTAACTTGTTTTGAACTTATATTGAAACTAATTTACGGTATACTTATATTATTTTTCGATTTCTTTATGTGAATCAATATCAATTGTTTCGTTCTGTCTTACAGTCTTGTATATAAAAACAAAAATATTTATATTTTCATAGATTTTAATGGAATTGAAGAAATGTGAGAGTTGGGATAAAAGATTTGATATTTTCGCTAAACAATTCTCAATTATATATACATATCTCTCACTTTCAAATTTAAAGACACTATGTACAACAATTTACAAATATTTATCCGCTCTCCGAGAATATGATCCTTCTACTTTGCTGCCTATTAAGTCTCCCATAATATTGGTAAAATGTACATCCTCGTTTTTCTTTAATATACCAATGATCGAAGAGGATTATGGTTTGCATAAGGTATTTTAAAAAATTTATTATAGTTTGTATAGAATAAATCAAATTTAACGAAAGTTTTTCTTAATGATGTATGTAATTATTTAAGGTAACTCAAGGTGTAGTAAAAGTACATTATATTGAAGGTAATCATGTGACAATCTTAAAAAATAAAAAAGTAGCGGCTGCAATTAACGGAGAATTACCATTTACAGTTTGATGTTTTAATTTTTAAGTCATTTTAATCAATATTTGATAAACAGATTGTAATTAGCGCAAAAAATGTTACAAACATCTTCTATTAGCTCAAATTATAATAAAAAATTGAAATTTGGACCATTATTGTTATAGATCAGCTAATATAAATTTAAGTTTATATTTGTGATATTTCGTACACTTCTACACAAATTTTGATAAGGCATACATATCAACGCTGTACTAGTTATTTAATAAATTTATTAAATCGCATGCAGACTACTAAGCTTTCGTTCTGAAATAGCACTGAAATATCATATGTTCATCACCTATTTTTATTATTCACTTTATGTTGAACAAGGAAGGAAGCTTACAAAAGAACTGATAATAAACATTTTTGTTTACGGTGAATAAATTATGTTTATGAGGTTTTTCAGTTTATTAATTTTTTCATTTTTCTTACAATTAGAGAACTATTAATAGTTCCATTTGTAAGAAAAATTAAAAAATTAATAAACTAACAAACTTTACAAACATAATTTGTTTATCATAAACAATGTGAACGTTTATTATCAATTCTTTTACAAATAGCTTTCTTCCTTTTTCAACATAAAGTGAAGAATGAAAATAGGTGATGATACGTGGTATGCGAATACCGTTTTGAAACGCAAGTTTAGTAGTCTGTGTGCGATTTAATAAATTCAGTAAATAATTAATATTGCACTGGTTGTACGCCTTATCCAAAGTATAGAAACCTGAAGTGTAGAAAATCTTAAAAATATAAACTTAATTTATATTTGCTAACCTATAATCGTTAAAATTTCACTTTTCTTATAATTTGAGCTGATAGAAGATGTTTTCAATATTAGAGCAAATAGCTTTTACTGTTGATGTAATTTGTAGTTTATTGTTGATGTAATTAAATATTATATAATAAGAGAGCAGTAATATTATAAAGAAATTTTTTAATGTTATTCGAAAACCTGCCCTTCATGTAAAGGACCCCGCACAAAATCATAGGATTTTGGCCCTCGGTTAAATTGGCTGAAATTTTAGTATGTTATAGTTCTTGACC
>NW_017295893.1:18092-18875 GCF_001594075.2 Trachymyrmex cornetzi | reverse complement strand
TCACTCCCACCCCTACCCCCACCCCTATCCCTATTCCCACACACATATGTCCGCGCGTGCATTTTTATATTATAAAGGTGCATAAAAATCGAAGTTTCATGTGTGTGTGTGTGTGTGCGTGCGCGCGCGCGCGTCTGTTGTGTATGCATCAATGGTACATTTATGATTTTAGATTTTCGCTCGTTCTCAGAATTATCCGGAATAAACGACGTGGACGTGACGGGCGTTTTACTCCTTTGGGGTGCTTCATTTTCGTGATTCCCCTTGCCTCTCACGTTTGGGGTGCTTGATTTTCGTGAGTCCCCTTGCCTCTCACGAATTTGAACTTGTATTTCAATTATCTATAACTTCTATATTATTATTGAGATCTTCTTGATCTGCTCTATCAGCTGCATCCATTGTTATATGCAACAAACTTCTATCGGGATATTTAATATGTGATTGATGGCGTGCATACCCCAGATACCACAAAATACTTGCAACATGTGCACAAGTACCAAGCGTTCTTGCTCCAGATTGACATGTACAATAATATCCACTAATAACGTTGTTATCTTCTTCCGTAATGTCTTCTTGGTTAATGTAGGCTATAAAAACTTGATATTTTGTAGCATTACGAAAGAACGGGCGAAAATCTAAATTCATAAATGTACCATTGATGCATACACAACAGACGCGCGCGCGTGCACGCACACACGCACACACATGAAACTTCGATTTTTATGCACCTTTATAATATAAAAATGCACGCGCGGACATATGTGTGTGGGAATAGGGGTAGGG
>NW_017295893.1:15046-17688 GCF_001594075.2 Trachymyrmex cornetzi | reverse complement strand
AAATCAATTTTGGAGACGAAAAACGGCAGGAATTAAGTTCAACACCTAATAATAAGAAAAGTTTTAGAGACCGATCCGACATAGAAAAAGTGAAATTTTATTTTTCTTTAGTAGGTCATAAAAGTAACGAGTTTGGAGCTCCTTTTGCCTACAAATTTTTTGCTTATAGCACCTTTTGCCTACAAATCGATTGCCTATATGTATTATTGCCTACAGCTCGATTGCCTACATGCACTTTTGCGCACAAATAAAAATTTTGGAAACGGAGTTACTTTTGCCTACATGTATTATTGCCTACATGTACTATTGCCTACAAGTATTATTGCCTATAGTTCTATTGTCTACATGCACTTTTGCGCACAAATAAAAATTTTAGAAACGGAGTTATTTTTGCCTACATATATTAATGCCTACATGTATTATTGCCTACATGAATTATTGCCTACATGTATTATTGCCTACAAGTATTATTGCCTACAACTCGATTGCCTACATGCACTTTTGCGCACAAATAAAAATTTTAGAAACGGAGTTACTTTTGCCTACATGTATTATTGCCTACATGAATTATTGCCTACATGTATTATTGCCTACAAGCACTTTTGCGCACAATTAAAAATTTCAAAAATAAAGTTACATTTGTCTATATGTATTATTGCCTACATGTGTTATTGCCTACAACTCGAATGCCTACTTACACTTTTGCACACAAATAAAAATTTTAGAAACGGAGTTACTTTTGCCTACATGTATTATTGCCTACAAGTATTATTGTTTACAGCTCTGTTGCCTACATGCACTTTTGCGCACAAATAAAATTTTTAGATGCAGGGTTACTTTTGCCTACATGTATTATTGCCTACAGCTCGATTGTCTATAAGCACTTTTGCACACAAATATAAAATTAAAGTTAATTAAGAAAATAATTTATATTTTTAGGAAATTTCTCATGTGAACAGTGGTGGGTCAGCGTAGACAGTGTCCGCTTGGAATATTTTCCCAAAAAAATCTAACTCTAACCAAACCGTTTGTTGATGTGAGGTAGCCCTCATTTCGCGTGGAAAATTTTGAGCTGTAGGCAATAATGTATGTAAGCAATAGAGCTGTAGGCAATAATACTTGTAGGCAATAATACATGTAGGCAAAAGTAACTCCGTTTCTCACATTTTTATTTGTGCGCAAAGGTGTGTGACAAGCTTTTGCTCTGACAAGAAGCCCTCTCACTGTTTTGGTAAAAAAATCCTTTTACATGGCACTTGGGGGATCCCTATAGAGCATAATTATTCGATATATCCCCCATTAGCTTGAATGATGGCCTCTATTCTCTGTCTGAAGCGTTCACACGTACGCTGCAATGTAGCGCTGTCCATGCCGACGAATGCTGCCTCAATAGTGGTCCTTAATGACGTCACGTTGGGATGCCGAGACTTGTTAGTGACCCTTTCAACTACGCTCCATACATAGTAATTCAGGGGATTTAAATCTGGGCTGTTGGGAGCCCTTTTGATGACTGCAGGGTTCCTCGCGGTGCGTTCTTTCGAGTGAATCTTCCTCGCTGGCAAACTAGAATCTTCATTGGACTGTTCTGAAGCCGTATATTTTGCCACGTCATAAACACTTAATCTCGGGTATTCAAAAAACCGAATTATTTCAGTTGTTGAGCTCCTAACGCGAAGGCCTTCGATGATCGCGGATCTTCGGTTATATTCCACACTTGGTTTCAACATCGCGGCCATTTTGATAATATAACTGTTTATTAGAAACATCAAGTTTTCTTGGACGCCAACAACAATCACTGGCGGAGGCACAATATAGCGAAAAATTTAAATTGAATTTTGTCCGGATTTTGATGCCGCACCCTGTATATGTAAGCAAAAGTAACTCTGTTTCTAAAATTTTTATTTGTGCGCAAAAGTGCATGTAGGCAATCGAGCTGTAGGCAATAATACATGTAGACAAATGTGATTTTATTTTTGAAATTTTAATTGTGCGCAAAAGTGCTTGTAGGCAATAATACATGTAGGCAATGATTCATGTAGGCAAAAATAACTCCGTTTCTAAAATTTTTATTTGTGCGCAAAAGTGCATGTAGGCAATCGAACTGTAGGCAATAATACATGTAGGCAATCGATTTGTAGGCAAAAGAGATGTAGGTAAAAGGTGCTGTAGGCAAAAAATTTGTAGGCAAACGGGGCCCTCCCAACGAGTTACATAGAACCTTAGTGAAAAATATCATGTAACAAAGTTACATAACGAAATCATGCAGTTAAGACAAGTAAATCATGTAACGGATTGTTCTAAATCAGTAGGGGACAGTGGGGGAATTGTACGCAGTAGGTAATTATGCGCATCCTGGTTTGGTACTTTTCCAATAGATGAAGACATCACCGTGATGAAATTTTTACGCAGGAAGTCGTCCAGGTTGTCCTGTTAAGATATAACTACAAAAGATACGACGTAAATATATTACTAGCTAAAGAAATACAAAAAAGTAAAATCACATTTTTTCTTGTTATTTTAGCATTCAGGAAATAAGATGGTAAGTCCGTATTTTTAATTTGTTTGTTTAAAGTCGAATACGTTATTAAAGTAAGTAGTATACCAGGTATGTAAATATGAAACCGGAATTTACCAATAGATGG
>NW_017295893.1:14083-14616 GCF_001594075.2 Trachymyrmex cornetzi | reverse complement strand
CACGAGAAGCCGTCTCCATACGTTTGAAATCCATGGGAAAGATCCAGAACTGAATGAAAGACAGCAGGAAAACCGAAAGACCACTTGCGAAATGCTGCTCGCCAGGTACAAAAGAAAGTCATTTCCCCATCGAATTATGACTGGTGATGAAAAGTGGATATATTTTGAGAATTCTAAGCGTAAAAGATCATGGATAACTCCAGGCGAACCATCGACATCGACTGCAAGGCCAAATCGCTATGGACGGAAGACAATGTTCTGTGTTTGGTGGGATCAAAAAGGTGTGATCTATTTTGAGCTGCTAAAACCTGGCGAAACCGTTACTGAACCGACAACAAATGATCAATTTGAATCAAGCTTTGCGTGAAAAACGACCGGAATATCAAAAAAGGCAACACAAAGTGATTTTGCTTCATGATAATGTACCATCACGCACAGCAAAACTGGTCAAGGAAACGATTGAGGCGTTTGGGAAATACTTTCGATTGCGGCTTACTCACCAGATTTGGCTCCGTCCGATTACTACTTATTTG
>NW_017295893.1:9238-12784 GCF_001594075.2 Trachymyrmex cornetzi | reverse complement strand
TTAAATCTGCGTATATAACGGCTTTAATGTACACTAATATGCACTAGTACGTTCAACCGAATTCGCTATTAGTTTCGTATGTAATGAGCGAAAAAAAAAAGATAGAATAAAGATTACAACGTGTCGAGCGCTCCGAATGAATGCCCCTTACGTCTACGAGCGTCTTAGTACATTCCTAAGCGTTGAACGGCATTTGGATTGCGCGCGGGGCGGTGCGGTGAGGGGAATAGCGGGAGGCGGAGCCGACTCGAAAATCGGCCGAAATGTGCATTTCGTGCCGAGCCCTGGTTTATAGCAATGATAATTTGAAATATTTTTCTTCATATTTTAATGAAATATTTTATTCTACTTAAGGTAATGCTAAAGTTGTTCTGTTTTACCACGTTATGTTTTAAGTGAAATATCCGAATTGGCTTTATGAATTACAAAATCCTTTTACAAAATAAAAGTACGCACGAAAAGATATCCTGGTAAACACGATTTAAGCAGAAAATCGAAAAAAAAATTTTTAAATACACTTTATGACACGTATAACTGTCACTTGATCTTAACATTCACTTAATGTAAAAGTTTTAGAGATCAAAGGTTGAAAATAAGCGTCAGCCAGGTATCGGATTACTTGAACGAACAATACTGAGTTTGTGGATTAAATGCGTAGAAAAAAATATTTCTCCTAAATTAGAAATCACGTTCTATGCGATGACTAGGAATGTCAACAGAGCCGAAATGGGTCGAAATTCCGTGTAGCAGTTGCGCGATCTTGCGATAGATGGCGTTGTAGAGCATTCTGTAAAACAGGTATTGAACGTGATCCTACTGTGCGTGCCAGAAAGGGATTTTCTTAATTTTTTTCCAATTTTCTCCTGAAATCATGTTTACCAGGATATCTTTTCATGCGTACTTTCATTCTGTAAAAGGATTTTGCAATTCTAGAGAAAGAACGATCTTATTATTCCTGCCTCTCACTCTAATCGTCTTTCTACCCCCACCATTGCATCAGCGATCCATTCTAGATGTCGATGTAGAGCACATAAGAATAATTTGCCACATATAGTACGAAAATACCGGAATTTCATTTTTATATGCGGAAATTGTTCGTACGTGCTCAAGATCGTAGCTGAAAAACATATGAAAATATTATCATATACCCAGATAGCCAACCGTGCAAAAGTCACAGCTGAACAAGCTGTGATTTTTATAATTTATATATTGTACAAGTATCGCGCAAGTCAATGTTGTCAGATTTTAGTTACTACTTCAAATTCTATTACAGTGCTAGCATTAAAACAAAACTGCGTGCTATAACTTTTAAAACGCACGGTGCTGTCACGCGTGTCGAGTTTTGTGCAGAAATATTCAATATGTCTAATTTTCAAGCAGTGTACAATATCGCCACTAGAGGGACACAGAGAAGTTCAATTACTCGTATTTAAAAAACCACATCGAACTGGATATAAGGCGCAGTGATGATGAGAAATTCTCAACAAAAAATTTTTATCCTTTTTTTAGCTGCGTTCTCGTAAATCATTCAATTAAATTTTTAAATGTTGTCAGCAGATTCAACATCTAAAAGTCTAATTGGATAATCTAGAAGAGTACACCAATAACAGCAAGTGCTCATTCAACTGTTGAGTCTGTTAAATGCAGCCAATGATGATGATGATGATATCTTGATGAGTTCCCATAATTGGCTTCAAGATGATTGAATTAATAAAAATTTTACACGCCGTAACAGGATCGTGCACTTAGTGCGCTGTTTCAAAAAGACAAAATTTGTATAATTCATCGTACAGTCAACGTGCTGCTGCAACGTAACATAACGTCGTGCTGGCAACGTGTGATCAACGTGCTGTTCACATGATTTGTTTCATGTGACTTCACGAGTTTCAACACATGATGTCTCACATGAGTGTAACATGCGCGCATGGTGGTCCGTTTCAGAGCTTCACGACTCCGCAACGTACGGTTACTGTGCCGTATAAATGCTATCTGGGTAGTACACTCAAGAAGGGTAAATGACGTGTTTTTTGTAACATTTATTGTTACCGTTACTTTCTTATAATAAAGATTTTATGACATTACAATTTTCATAATGGTAACAATAATGTCGGGATTGAGAAATATGCAGTTCTCATTACTATTACGCGTTACTCATCACAAAAAAGTCCCGTAAAAGATAACTCACAACATTACTTATGAAACGCATAAAAGTAACTCGTTGCGTAATGATAGTAATGAGTAATAGTTTACAGTATATAACGAATAATAGTAATCCCTGCTTAAAATTTTCTATAAAAAACAATAGGAACATATGGAATTTGTATAGGTTTTTATAGTTTTCAATAGTTTCTACAGTAGTACACGAGGACTACAGAAACTCTACAGTTACCAATAAGATTCTATGAATATAATTTTCTATAGTGTTTTACCTATTTAACTCTTATCAATTTTAATGGTGTTTCATATACAGTACCG
This sequence comes from Trachymyrmex cornetzi, assembly GCF_001594075.2. Classification (NCBI taxonomy): domain Eukaryota; kingdom Metazoa; phylum Arthropoda; class Insecta; order Hymenoptera; family Formicidae; genus Trachymyrmex; species Trachymyrmex cornetzi. The sequence goes on along the minus strand of NW_017295893.1, from coordinate 10,309 downwards.
ATCTATAGAAGTCTATGGTTTTCAAACTATGAAAGTCGAAATGTTCTTTGTGGGAAACAACTTATGGCCGTCGGTTTATAGAAGTCTATGGTTTTCAAACTATGAAAGTCGAAATGTTCTTTGTGGGAAACAACTTATGGTCGTCGGCTGGCCAATGTGTTTTAATAGATTTTCTCTTATAAGTTTTTATGGTGAATTTACTAGAGGCCGTTAATACTGTTTTATGTGGAATTGCATGCATCAAGTGGTCTATCGGTAATAATAGAAATACCCTACTGTAGTAATAATTATAGTTATATTAATAGTTTTTTAATTTCTTGGAAATAAAATTATGGTAGGTAATTATTTAGAAGACGTCTCTCATCTTCAATTTCAGTGAAATTATGCTCATTCAACGCATTTTTGCATGAAATGATAGAATTCGGTAGTGAAATATTGTATAAGCCCCGCGAATCAAGATATTAAGCGTTAAAGTTGACGACTATTGAAGTTAGGAAATCTACTATACCGACTGTTAATAGTTTTTAAAAATTAATATAAAAATTACAAAGCCAATAAAAGTCGATTTTGTTTATAAGACTTTAAGCCATTGTTAATAATAAAACCATACGTACATACACTCGCTTATTAAAAATTAAAAAATAAAAAAAATTTTTTTAATTTTTCGAAGATTTTGATTTCTATCTTAAAAATTTTTAAGGTAACTTTAATGAACCGCTATTTTGTTTCTAATCAATATTTTCCAAAAACAAACGATTAAGCACTAGTTATTGTTATATACTAATAAAATTTTTTTGGATTTCTTATTTCAGATGAGTTCTTGCCGAGTTATGCTGCTTACCGCAAAACCACTTTTTTAAAAACACGTCTCCGTAGACCGACACAGATTCACAATTATTGAATATTTTTGTACAAAATTTGTAAAAATTTATAAAATTTTTGTAAAAATTTTGAAATATACTTCAAATATAACTTTACATTACAATGAAAAGATCAGGCCATGTTAAAAAATGTAAGTACATCGTCAAAAATGTAAACTTTTAAAAATTGAAATTATTATGTAACAATATA
>NW_017295893.1:5942-7903 GCF_001594075.2 Trachymyrmex cornetzi | reverse complement strand
AAATTCATCAATTTTAATGATGATGAACGAGTTACAGATTGTTGTTGGCTCACTAAGTTTCAACTTCGGCAAAAACAAATGGACGAGCAGCGCGTGAAACGCCCAAACCGACGCAGCGGCCTCGAGACCAAAGAAGCGAGAAAAGCGCGAAAAGAAGAAATGTTGGCCGCAAATCTCGCTTATGAAGAAGAAGAACGCTTGCTATATGGCGCAGGAATCGCTGACTAAAAGGTAGGAACTTCGTATAATTCAATAAAAGCCATAAACGTTCAGTTTTTCATAACTTTTTTTTAAACGCGTTTTTCGCGAAACGACTTTTTTTCGGCTTGCGTGACGTCTAGCTCAAAAAATAATGAACCATTTTTAAAAAACCAAAGTGATTATTATTCGTTATTAAATTGTCTTCAACATGAACCTCTAATCGGAATGAAAAATGGATTTTAAGTGCATTTTTAAGGGCGAATAAGTGAAAAAACGGTGAAAATTGATGGTTTTTTTTCAAACTTGCGTAATTTCTTCAATTTTCGATTTTTTTAACCGATTTGAGGTATATCGTAGAGAAACTTGTAATAAACGTAAAAATTTTTGGATTTTTGATTTTAGGTGGAAATTACGACCTCTACATGTCACGCAAGCGACATGTTCGTGCGGCGAATGTCCACGGGTTGCGGCCTACAACTGCTCTATTTTTAAATATAATGACTTGAAAAAATGTGTACATGTACTTCAGAATATGTATAAAATGATTCCAAAGTTGCAAAAAATAAAAAAAATTTTTTCCACCCAAAAAAATTCGCAAAGAACATGAAAAATCGGGCTCCTAACCCTATTTCCCCCCTTAATTAATATATTCTCATGAAAAGTAACTCATATGTTATTGAAGGTGCGAGTTCAAAATGAATATACATATATACAAGTAAAACAGATTACAATTTGATTATAAAAAATAAGTGCGATATGTGTTATTCTTAGTGCACAAAATATAAAAATCGTTTATTGAGATTTGACTTAAAATTTATACTAGCCCGTACAAAAAAAAATAATTGCTTGTAATTCCAGAGTACCAATTTGTTAATGACTCGGAAAAAGAACATGGCGGCCTGCTTTCAAAACTTTGATGAGTTTCTCGGTGTCCACTTAGAAATAATATCGAAGCTTTTACAGAATAATTGAGAGAATGGGTGGAATGAAGGCACAACTCTACTTAGATCCTTTATCAGGAAATTAGCTTTTTTATATAATATTTTAATTGTAATAGAGAAATATCGTAAGGACATTACTTCTCAAGGACATTACATAAATTTATTTAAAGCTGCACCCGTTTGTATTTTAAATCAAGATTTTGTAATTAGACAGAGGGGGTAACCACTCTAAAAATAGGTGTACACCTGGATTTCGGACTTCAAGACTTCATCGGACTTCACTGGAATTCATTGGACTTCATCGGAATTCATGAATTCATCGGATTTCACCGGAATTCATCGAATTTCACCGGAATTTATCGGGCTTCATCAGAATTCATGAATTCATCAGACTTCGCTGGATTTCATCGGACTTCACCGGAATTCATCTGACTTCATCGGAATTCATCGGACTTCACCGGAATTCATCGGACTTCACCGAAATTCATCGGACTTCATCGGAATTCATGAATTCATCGGACTTCGTTTGACTTCATCGGACTTCATCGGAATTCATGAATTCATCGGACTTCGTTTGACTTCATCGGACTTCATCGGAATTCATCGGACCTCAACGAAATTCATCGGGCTTCATTGGAATTCATGAATTCATCGAACTTTACTGGATTTGAATGAAATATGTTAGAATTCACGAACGAAATGTGTTAGATTTTACCGAACTTTAAGTCCGGATCTACAATAGGTGTTTTATGCCTTATGCCGTAAGAAACTGACCAATTACAGTCGAATCCGAGAAGAATAAGCGACTGTGATTCGCCC
>NW_017295893.1:5452-5848 GCF_001594075.2 Trachymyrmex cornetzi | reverse complement strand
TTTTTCGCACTGCATGAAACTGCACTAGCCTACACAGGGCTTTCTCGGAATTTTTCGAACTTAATCAGAATACACTGATATTTAAAGGACACTTCATAGAGCACACGCTTTCGTCGGACTTTACGAGACTTCATGGAACTTTATAAAAAAGTGCTTGGTTGAAAATGGACCGGTCAGAATTTTCTGGTTAAAATATTAGAAAATAATAAAATGTGAAATACTAAAATATAAAATACTAAAATTGAATGAATAATAAAAAAATTTGATAACTAGAGAAAAAACGTAGAACCCTCGTTAAAGTCCGCTAAATCGAGATAAATAAAAGTACATACCTCAATTTAGGGGACATTTCTTTTTGATCATTGACATAAGCAGAGTTAATAGTTATTCTCGTCT
>NW_017295893.1:2694-5004 GCF_001594075.2 Trachymyrmex cornetzi | reverse complement strand
ATGATATCATCAATGTAATATGATACAAATGTCACGTGACCAAGTAAGTGATATAAAATAAAAATTAATTTTAAACTACGAATTGCTCGCGTTTATTTTTCGTATTTGTTATTCGTTCTTTTTTTCTTACAATGGATAGATACATATGGCATAGGATAGGTTGGATGGAAAGTAAAGAAAGTACATATATTTTATGTGAACGACAAAATTTTTTTGTTCACATATTCGGTTTTTTTCTTGTGTATTAAAAACTAAAGCTAATAGCTCGCAATCGACGAGCTGATGTCCATTGAAAATATCGCTATCGCGTATAGCGTCTTCGGATGCGATGTTGAAGAATCACGTATACTTGACATCGACCGTATCGACGAGTCGAACTAATCGTTCGAACGTTACATCGATACATCCGTCAAACGCAAGCATGCGACGTAGCGTCGTCAATGATGAAATTATATTGGTTTCTCACAGTTCTTTCTTTCAAGGTCAGGAGCGTCGATAATGATATTTATTTGGGAAGAACCGCGAGATCGGTGACACGTAGCGTTGCGACGCGTGAAGAGAAGCGCCGATAACAATTTTTTTCTAAGAAGTGATCGGTGATACGTCGTCGATACTGCACCCCAATAGGGGGTAGACAAAGGGACGGCGAGGTACTATAATGCGGACAAATGCGTCGCGGTATTGTAACGCGGACAAGATATTTTGTCTAAGAGATCGGTGACACATCATCGATGTTCCGGCTGCTAAACGAAGCGCCGTCAATGAGGGGTAGATGATGAAATCATACTGCGTTCTAACAGTTCTTTCTTTCAAGATCAAAAGCGCCGATAATATTTATCTAGGAAGAACCACGAGATCGGTGGCACGTTAAGCGCCGACAACGATTTTTTCTAAGAAGTGATCGGTGACACGTCGTCGATGCTGCGACTCGATAGGGGTAGACAAAGGGACAAAGAAGTTGCAAATGGAATATATAATGGACCATCAGCGCGCGACACCTCAGTTGGCACTCTATAAGATTACCGAATTGATTGAGATAAGTGTAATGCAAAAAGTATGGCTGACCATCGTGCAAACGTTGAGAACATTGACGTTGAGGATATTGATAATGTAGAGTTTGAAAATATCGGAAACATTGAGGACAGAGTTGACATAGCCGAGTATATTAGAAACGTGGATGAGGAACAGTTTGCGAATATTAGAGACGAAGTGTTCGAAGTGTTTGATGAAATGGATGTAGAATTGGAGGACATAATGGACCAAGAGTCATCCGACGAAGAGCTATCCGACAATACTGGATGCGCTAGTGATATGAGCGAGGACAATACCGATGTCGAGAAAAATTCATGTTCTCTTCTGAAATCCGAGCGTTGAACAATCGTACTAAACACTGTGGAATTCACTGTTACTACACAACGGGTGACGTTCTAGCCGTATGTGCATCATATATTCTTCGTATAGTTGACACTGATATTGGAAGGATGTACCTCGTCAGGAAACACGAGATCAACTATATTGATGCACTAAGCGGTGGGTTTTGCTCGGAATGCGGAGTGCCATTGTACACTGTTCCCGTACAGCATGTGCCCACTCTGCACATATTAAAAAAAAAAACTATTGTGAACAGTAATGTGAACAGTATTGTGAATGATATTGTGAACAAAAATGAATGCGAAAAGTGTGCCTGAAGACTGTGATCTGCGGAGGAGATACAAACACGTGCGAATATCGCCGGTGCAGTTCCTACGCGATCGCACGGAAAAAAAGATTTTCGCTGTCATAGCTAATCTGGGTTTGTTAAAATTGAATTTGCTGCTATAACTAGAAATTTATGAACTACTGCGAAATGGTTTGCTGCTGGTATTAATACATAACTAAATTAGCAAAACATGCATGTCTGTCATGATCATATCGTGCAGTAACATAGAAATGGTTATCAAAACTAATCGATGTATCGGAGATGTACAATCGATTAATTAAGACATAATTGGCGCTATGGTGGCGTCATGATTTTCGTGAGCAACGCTTCGCATGCACGTAAGCAGTATCAAGACAATTGTTTTAACCAGTTTCAACGTGTAACGACACATTAGGCAATTTTTCATCCATCGTGCGTGAAACGGCGAGAGCCAAAGCTGAGAAACTATAGTGTCATACAGTGTATTTAGTTACATGTTCTGAAGAACCATTCAACCGTGACGGACGCGTTTCGGATCGGGTGTTTTGATCATATATATTTTTTAAAGTGTTGCCGACTTTGACTTTGTGTTGTGTTTCGATAATGGCTACGGCAAAGCATTTGCTGACTAT
>NW_017295893.1:0-1362 GCF_001594075.2 Trachymyrmex cornetzi | reverse complement strand
CAGCAGCTATCTCTTTTTTTCCGTGCGAGAAATAGGTACACGTGGGTTGTCGTAACAAGCGTCCGCGCCTCGCTGTTGGACATAGGGTGCGTTCCGATTCTCGCATGATGCGCATAATGCGTCGTTTATCCTTGTTGCTCACCAAATGTTAAACAAGGACCTATAGACAATCCGCGGTGGCGAGAATCGTGTGACTCGCGGGTGCAGAGACACAAGTGGAGCGACAGTTTGTGTACGTTGGCGATGCTTACGAGACTATGAAACGCGATATCGTAAGATTCGGCACGAGCGATTATCCGGCGGACAACGCGTACGGTATGCCTCTAGCGAACAAAAAAAGTACCCAGCATGATGAAGGACGAGAATGGGTGGCACCCAGTTGGACACGGCTCAATTGGACATGAGCCACTCACAGCGCTTGAGACTACAAAGCTCCTAAGCACCGGTCGCTGTGATTGGTGGTGTCCAATCGAGCCGTGGTCAATCGGGATCACTCCGACGAGATCAACGGTTAATGACCGAATTCGTTGGACTCAGATCGAAGATGTACGCGGTAGACGGCAAGAAGGACACTAAAAAGGCGAAAGGTGTAAAGAGTAACATTGTAGCGTGAACGATAACGTTCGACGATTACACGCGTTGTTTGAATGAAGAGATTGAAATGACTCGCCGTCAATCGTGTTTACGTTCTAAATTATACGAGGTATACACGATATCCGAATCAAAAATAGCTGTCAGTCCATACGATGACAAACGATACGTCGTACCTAACTCGACAGAGACGTTACCATGGGGGCATTGGCGGATACCTTTGTAATGTATGTATTGTTACGTCCAAGGTTCCGCACGCATGGAACCTGAGGGGGTGAACGTAACAGGAAACTTGTCTACCGTCGTTGTCGGATCCTAGCTCCGGACTGCAAGGGAGCGAGGTGGGAAAACCGACTCGGACGGGAGGCACTTCGCTTCGTCCTTAGGCTCTCGAAGAGCTGGGGGTCTGAAGGGGGACGAAGTGGAAGCCTCGCTCGAGGTCGTCGCTCCGCTGAGCGGCTCCCCGAGGCGGACGCACATGCTAAAGGCCGGAAAATGGGTCAGTGTGCCTTAGGGGCTCACTTCTATCCCATATGGGCCAGTACGTCCGAATGCCCTTATTTTCGGCCTTGGAAATGAATCCAAAGGGCAGGAGATTGGACTAAGTGCAATCGTGGTGTTAGCGTTAGGACTACGAGACGTTGCTCGAAATTAAAATAATCAGAGTTTGATAATTAAGTAATATAATTAAAATTATGAACGGTTGTTACATTACATATACAGGGTGGACCATCTGAAGTGATCCAGTCAAATATCTCGAAAACTAGTAGG
>NW_017295892.1:0-1262 GCF_001594075.2 Trachymyrmex cornetzi | reverse complement strand
AACGTCTACAAGCGATGCCGAAACAGCACCCGTTTACAGATTTAAGATATCTTAAAAATTGGCAGAGTTAGCTCTCACCCCTATTTTAAAAATTCGGTACATTCATCCCCTTGAGGGTACAAACGAAACGAACTGCGGTACAAACGGGTACAAACGATTCTGAATTTGATGACGTTTGAAAAATTTCATTATCTGAAAGTGGGGTGCTAACTTTTTTTAAAATTTTTTTCTCTCAACCCCTTGAGGTACAAACGAAAAGAACGGTGGTACAATTGGGTACAAACCTAGCTCTATCCAATGCATACAAAAAAAATTGTTTTTCTTAAAGTCGGGTGTCAGGTTCACATAGGTTTATAAGACCATATAAGTAATTTTGAATACTTCTGTTAGTTCGAATTTTGGCAAAATATCCGATACATAGAAAATTTTCGTAAGATTTTTGTCACGAGAAACAGAATATATGCTATAATTGATACATTCTCGTAGTAATAGTCTGTATTATTCTTCTTTAAAAAAAAGTCTTCTAAAAAAGTAAGTTTCATGATGTACAAAACGTAACATTCTTCCTCTTCAAAATGAGGTATGAGGAGATATTAAAAATCGTAAAAATATTCAAATGGAATTCATTAATGTTAAAAATTGTAAATTACAACAACAAACACTTGGTGCACTGACGTTCTTTTCAGTATAATAGCAAAATCCTTTTTTTTTGTCATTCCGATTAGTGCACGATACATCCCTGGGTTGATTAAAACCTCCTCCTTCCGAAAAAAATTTGACGATACGAACATGGATCTTCACCAAGTAATGTTTCCAATTATTCATCTTTCAATTTTTCAAGTCAGTGCAAATTGACGTTCTTTATCTTTTATTGAAATCATCATTTATAAAACGTTGAAACCACTCTTTCGGATGGTACATGCTCCACATACACCTCCACAAAGAAACGATAATTTTTAGCTGCACTTTTTTTAACAATGCACAATGCAATAAAACTTCCCGCAAATGCTGTTTTATTGACACAAAAGTCGACGTTTTCAATACAATGACAAAAATGTTGTTTACACGTCCATCAAATGTCATATACTAATATAAAAGCCTATGTATAGTATTCTCAACAGTTACCACTAGAATTCTATGCATGTAGTACTCGTGACGACGTCTCTCAGAAAACAGCAAAAACTTATTCAAACACCCAAATATTATTTTTTGATTGAAATGTGAATTAGAATTCGACAGGGTTATTTATCACGTTGAATTTA
>NW_017295891.1:50211-50450 GCF_001594075.2 Trachymyrmex cornetzi | reverse complement strand
TGAGCGTTTGTCGTCAGCAGAATGCTTCTGTAGGTGTGTACGTCGTCATCCGTATAGATACTTTCGTTGGGCAATTTCATGAAAATTAACTCGTACAGACCCGCTGTTCCATCATATCTTTTCCCATCTATAATTATATCATCATTTTTGTGCAAGGTGATACGTTTGTCACTGAGCATCGTTCCCTCGTCGTTGAAATAAACTCCGTACACAACGTCTATGTTGACGGCTTTCTTACC
>NW_017295891.1:49337-50089 GCF_001594075.2 Trachymyrmex cornetzi | reverse complement strand
ATTTCTTCGACGGAGGGAACATGGTCGTGCGATAACTCATGCGGCTGTATTATTTCAGACATTTCATTCAAAGCTGATGGTATGGTTTTCGATCGATTCAACATTGATTTTACAGACGTGGAAGCCTGTGTAGGATTGTCGTACAAAGCACTCGGTCGTTTCCTTTTGGATTTTGGTTCCTCGTCTTCTCTCGTAAAGATTGTTTCGGTCATGATTGGATCCTTGGAGGAGTTAGCGGTGTTTTCGACAATCTGTTTCAGCGGGTCGACAATAGGTTTGAAGTGTCTCTCCAATGCGATGTCCTCATTCATTTCACCAGTCTTTAAAGCGCGGTATTTTTTGCGAATCGAATCACTCGTTTTCGCAATCTCCTTCGCTACCTTCTCACGATCTTTGCTGTTGTCCATGTCAACGTATCGATGTCAACTGATCGCATCACGGCATTGCAAAGTCATTAAATCCTTTTCTGTATCGCCCATCGGTAAGCGCACTGTCCTTGTCAATTACTAAAAATCCATACTTTTGCTGCCAACATTTACGACATAAATCGCAGAAATTCTCGTAAGGCATGTCGGTATTCACGTAATCGTTGTACACGCGTTTCAGATTGGTACCATCCTGTTTGAACAGAATCAATAGATATTCTTGAGGATCAAAGATCAAAGACCTCCACTCAGCTCCGCAGGAGTATACAAAATACCTTGCTCCTGCGGGCAAGTATACATTGGAGAAACCGGGAGAATGGTCAACCT
>NW_017295891.1:47335-48863 GCF_001594075.2 Trachymyrmex cornetzi | reverse complement strand
GTCATCAAAGATAAAGATGGAATTCGGAAGCGCCTCGCTCGGTGGAATGACGTCGCTGTTATTGGAGAACGTAAAATAGCTAATTTCTTCGATAGGAGCTAGCAGATTCGCCAGGTATCGATATTTCGGTTGCTGCAGCGATTTCGAGTACACGTACACGTTCTCGAATCTTACGCCGTGCGGACTTTCCAATAGGCTTATCAACACGTTCGTCTTGCCACAATTTGACGGTCCGCAGACAATCGCGCGTATAGAGACCGGTAGCATGTTGCCATGCTTGCGCGTCTCTTTATCGGTTTGTACTTTGCCGTCGAGATTCGTCACTTTAATCATCCGCGATTGGCGCACGAACCGCATATTTCCTCCTTCTACAAAATACTGAAAACGATATCGCGAGCAGACCTATTTGTAGAGCTGCGTAGAGCGAAATCGCTCAGTAATCAAAATGTTTCTCGTCGTGTCAGACGATCTGCATAGTTTATCTTCAAAAGAACTGGAATACATACCGAAAATTGTACTGCTGCGACAGTTTGAATATTGTATAGATCTGTCGTGGGACAGATTACCCGAGCATATACGAGCAGATTCGGAGGTACAGTGATACCGTCGATGCCTGAAGCATTACAATTTGCCGACTCATCAAACGCATATCGACGGTCCGACGCCTTTGATAAAGAATTGTAGCGAATGCCGTCGAGAAGCTTACTAAATCGTGCGATAAACGCGCTTCCCTTCGAACTACATATTCCCGGATATCAGTTTTGCGGTCCGGGGACGCGATTGGAGAAGCGATTGGCCAGAGGCGATCGAGGTATTAATCCATTGGATGCTGCGTGTCGCGAGCACGACATAGCGTATTCGCACAGCAACGATCTCACCGAACGACACGCGGCTGATAATATACTCGCTGAGAAGGCGCGGAAACGCATTACCGCGAGTGATTCGACTCTCAGAGAGAGAGCCGCAGCCACAGCCGTTTGGGCAGTTATGAAGGCCAAAACGAAGATTAGTATGGGCTTGAAAACAAAGAAGAAGAGGAGCAAGAGGATTCTTCCGATAGCGAAACGCGGCGGTGTCCTACCCGTTCTACCGCTGCTCGGCGTTCTCGGGTCATTGGTCGGCGGGGTGGCGCGAGTCGCCAAGGCCGTAAACGATAACAAAGCAGCGCAGCGTCAACTGGAAGAACTGCAACGTCATAATCGCGTCATGGAAGGTCGCGGCGTTTATCTCGCTCCCTACAAGCGCGGACGAGGCGTCGCGCGTAGAAAAAAAAAACGTTGATGAAACGTCAAAAATTCCGAGGGGAGTAACTACCGATGTGCAACTGCAACAACTTGCAAACCGTATGCGCATTCCATATTTTAGAGGTGTCTTTATGCGTACTACATTACCGGTTAAAGGAGTACGTCGAAACGAGAGCGGTATCGTAAATCTAGACAATGCCGTGGGACCAAGTACGCATTGGGTGGTATATGCGAAAAAGGGGAATCGCGTTGTATACTTTGACAGTTTCGGTAATCTTCGACTG
>NW_017295891.1:46813-47063 GCF_001594075.2 Trachymyrmex cornetzi | reverse complement strand
ATACACTAGCCAATGTAAATTCGATAAACAACAAGTTTTACTATGACAACAAGGAAATTGTCATTCCCGATGGATCGTACGAACTACGCGATATCGAGCGGTATCTGAAGCGTGAAATTTTACGTTCTCACGATGCAAAGGGTAAGGAGGATGAAGAGTTCCCGCTGGTGATTCGCGCCAACAACAATACGATGAGAAGTGAGATCAAATGCGCCTATCGGATAAATTTTACAAAACCTCGCAACATTGG
>NW_017295891.1:43020-46596 GCF_001594075.2 Trachymyrmex cornetzi | reverse complement strand
ATCGTCGTACGGAACATTACTGATCTGACGATTCGCGTGGTGGACCAAGACGGTCGATTGCTTGATTTTCGCGGAGAGGAGATCACCGTTAGATTGCACGTACGACGGCGCTAACGTGAGATGCTTGTGTTGAACGATCAGCAGAAACAGACGAGAGATACATCTTTTACTGGAAAGATTACACCTGAAAAGAAACTTACTGCGTCCAACGTCCCATTTTTAAAGTCATTGGGTTTCATCGTACGAAATGGTTGATATCTTGAATATTACCGGTGAGCCGATCTTTGACGACCGCATCGTCAAGATTGAGACTCACACGTACAATCCGTACGCCAACACTACGTTTGGACATAGCGACGAGATACGGATACCCATACAGCAGCAGGATTTGTACACGTTGCCGTGCGACAGTTTTCTTTACGTCGAAGGAAAATTGACGGTGAAGAAGAAAAACGATCAGATGTCGTCGACGCTTGGAAATAATTGTGTGGCGTTCATGTTTGATGAAATTCGATATGAACTCAACGGTGTGGAGATTGACCGTAACAGAAACGTTGGAATTACCAGTACCATCAAGAACTATGTATCGATGACGTATGACAAAGCTTTGATTGCACTGAACGCTGGATGGAACTCTAGATCCGACACAGAGGAAGGATACTTTAATTTTTGCGTGCCGCTCAACATGCTGTTGGGCTTTTGCGAAGATTACAAACGCGTAGTCGTCAACGCGCGTAACGAATTGATTTTGATACGAGCGCGCAACGATTACAATTGCTTGGTGGGAAATCCTGCGACGGAGCCAGAGATTGAATTATTCAAAGTGCAGTGGCGGATGCCTCACGTAGCATTAAACGAGATCAATAAATTATCAACGCTGCGAGCGTTGGAAAGCGGTCGTTATCTGAGTATGAGTTTTCGTTCTTGGGATCTGTATGAGTATCCTTTGTTGCAGAATACGACCAAGCATTCTTGGGCTGTCAAAACGGCGACTCAGCTTGAGAAGCCGCGATACGTTATCTTTGCTCTGCAGACCGGCCGAAAGAATGTCATGTCACAAGATATCAGCGTGTTCGACGATTGTAATTTGAGTAATGTGAAAGTATATCTAAATTCAGATTTTTATCCGTATGGTGATTTAAATCTGGTTTTGGTAAAAAGAGGTACGCTGTTTGACATGTACGCGCGTTTTCGTAAAGCATATTATGGAATCGATAGCTTCGAAACGCTGCTCAACGTACTATCGTTTATCGAGATAGGACCTTTTGCAGTTATTGACTGCTCGCGACAAAACGAATCCGTCAAGAACGCCACTGTGGACGTACGCATAGAATTTGACTGCAAGGAGAATGTGCCCGCCAATACTACCGCCTATTGTCTCATCATACACGATCGTGTAATCGAATACTGTCCGTTGTCCAACGTAGTGCGCAAAATCATGTAAATTGCAACGTCAGCAAGTATCCCGAATATAAAAGAATGGAAAACCAGGGTGAGGTGCAGTCTCGAAAAATTGCTCGTCATGGTCATACCAACGTTTGTGGATCTACAAGGATTCATCGTTAACAAGAAATTTATCGTGAAGGAAGTAGCGGTGCTGAGAGGGGGAACCATTCTCACACACTATATTTTTTCACATCCTATGCCATGGCATTTTCTGACGAGATTCGACAAATCTTGCACTTCCTGGTTGAGTACTTATCACCATGGATTGCGGTGGGATGATGGGGTGATCCCTTACAGCATGGTGAGACGTTTAATTACGGAAGCTGTATTAGAAGAGGATGAAGCTGTCGTATATGTCAAAGGACACGAAAAACGAGGATGGCTAGCTGATATGCTCGACACTGATGATATCATCGTTGAAACTCTGGACGCGCATTACAAAGATGTAGAATCGCTAAGTAATCTAGATGATTGTAATATTATACGATGCAGGAAACATGCAAAGAATTGCGCTTTACAAAATGTATTTAAGATTTTTAACTGGTGGTCGCGACACCAAGAAGAATTGTAAAATTTTTAAATAAAATCTATGTTATCTTACATTAATATGTTATCTTATATTAATATGTTTTTATTTTCGCCACCCTAACCTGTAGATATTTAAAATAAATATAACTGATAGATGTTGAAATGAACTGATAGCGGTTCGATATCAGTTCGATAGCTGTTTACAGTGGACCAATAGTTGTTTGAAACCGTTTATAGCTGTTAAATATCAGTCCGATAGCTGTTTACTGCGTACCGATGGTTGTTTATAGTGGTTTTGATAGCAGTTCGATATCGGTTCGATATCGGTTCGATAGCCGTTCGATAGCAGTTTGATAGAGGTTTGATAGCTGTTTATAGCTGTTAAATATCAGTCTGATAGCTGTTTGATGGCCGTTTGATATAAGTCTAATTGCGCTTCAATGCGAAGAACGAATAAAAGAAATGCTGAGGTAGTGTAATCTTTCAAGCGCGACTTCTCATACAGTTTTGACTAAGACGCACACTTTTATACTTTTATGGTACTTTGCCGCTGATATATTAATTTATGATAATGATGATGATCTAATTGCAACTGGTGATCTAATTGTAACTGATAAAATGCTGAAGTTTCTCCATGGAATCTCGGATGTGAGATATATTTTTCGGATGAAGTATAAACTTTTGCACGTGGTAGTATACTTTTCAGCTGAGATATAAACTTTTGCACGTGGCACTATACTTGGTCCGAGGATTCTTTTCAAAATGATATCACTATGTCACGTACATTTTTACTATAAATTCTCGCACAGCCTCCGCGGTCAATTAGTCTGCTTGTTCAGTTTCGTGTCAGTTAGTCAATCAGTCTGTGTGAGACTAAAAAGAGATGGCCAATATCAACACTTTGGTGGAATATGCAGTGTATATAAACATGCAGATTCGTCTACTATTAGAAAAGGCTGCTAATATAAGTGAGGGTGCGCTGAACCTTCAGGCAGCAGATGGAACAGTCGAGCCATCTGATGGATTGAGAATCCAGTTGGATATCAGCGATGACAATGAGGTGATGGGAATAACGTGAGTATTATAGTATTATATTACTAGGATTGAACGTGATTATCGAATATCCTTTCATATATTTATTCAATAATTTACTTTTACTTTTTATTTTGAGAGGAGGAAAAATGATATAGTACTAATCTTCTAATTATTATTATTTTATCTAATAATAATAATTTTAAACGATAAGAACAGTTCGGAGACGATACTTCGCGTGTGCGGATATGTATCACTTCAACTAAGTATATCACAATTTCATATTTTTATTCTTTTCCAGACTTAGCTCCGCTGACGTCATCATGAGACTGAACCGACTATTAGATGTCTTGCTTGAGAGGATACATCGATTGGAAGAGAATATAAATGATGCTAATAATCGCCTAAAAAGAAGAGATCCGGATGATGATGACGTCAATATTGTGATGTAGTGAACACGTTAATAATTATTTAAAAATTATACATATATAAATAATAAATATATACACATATACATATATACATACATACTTATACATATACACATATATACATATAAATATATATACA
>NW_017295891.1:40086-42210 GCF_001594075.2 Trachymyrmex cornetzi | reverse complement strand
CCCGCCCCTGTGACGTCACCCCTCTCACCCTGTGACGTCACCATTTATGACGTCACCCCCTCCTCTCCCCCTGTGACGTCACCCCCCTCGCCGCGGGTATCCGCCCCTCAACCCCCCTCGTTGCCCCTGGGTTAGAATCCCCATAGCCTTCCTACTTATGACAGAATTGATTCTTTGTGCTGTTTATTTTCAGATTATAATTCAAACAAAACAATAAGAAAAAACAATTAATGCCCATTTCCACCAATGTGAATTAACTTTAATCTCGGTTCAACTTATCTTTAGAATTAGAGCAAGACGAAGAGCAAGTCGAACCGACATTAAAGTTAATCTACATTGGTGGAAATGGACATAAGAGTCTAAAACATATAAATATTAGAAATGTAATTATAAAAGCAAAAATTATCTTACATCTTTTTCGCGTTTAATCTATAGGAGCATGTTGAAGCAAGCGACGCGAACAAACCTCTTATCTTATCGTTGTGATATATATATATATATACAAACTTACCTTTTTATAAAAAAGGCAGAAAAAGCACTAAGCGTTGGTGAAACTTGCCCAAATGGTGCTTCTCGTAAAGAATCACCATTTGGGCCAGTTGCACCAACGCCAATTACTTAATCGGCCGTAAAACTGACAACAACTGGCGCCAAGTTAAATTTTACCATTTTAATCCTCCCAAAGAAAAAATATAATAGTAACTTTAATTTTTTTTTAAATTTATTTAACTATAATGATATATATTATTCGTATGAAAGATTTGATGTCAACAAAATTGGCGCCAAGCTAAATTCATCAAAATTTTATCAAAATTTTAAGTATTATTCGTAAAAAGGATTTGATATCAACAAATGGCACCAAGTTAAATTCCATGTAATTCGAATACCAAATTAAATAAATAACATTAACTTCAATGATATGTATTATTCCTATAAGAGATTTGATATCAAGAACTGGCGCCAAGTTAAATCCCACTTCTTTATACCATGCCAAATTAAATAAATAATAAATATTAATCTATTGGTATGTATTTGTACGAACGATTGGATATCGACAACTGTGGCGCCAAGTTAAATTTTACAAAATGAAAAGTAAAACTCAAGTGATACTATCTTTATTATTTACTTAATCCAAATGGTACCATCTTTAATTTTTATGCAATGAAACCTAAGTATACAAATACTTATTGAAGAATCTTCCTATTCCAATCCAAATGGTTTAAATTCCTCTTAAATGAAATTATTATATCACAATTTATTCAAAGTCATTTCCTCTTCCACACAACTAAAGTAGTGGTTATTTAATTCTCCTTCAAAACATCATACAAAACATTATACAATATTTCAGCTAGTGGTTACCCCCTCGATCAGTGCACATTGTAGACGATATATTCATCGTAAATGCATCATGTTCGCACCTACGAAGGGTTGACTTACAATTTGTGGAAGATCGAGAATCCTTTTTTGTTATTTATTGTATTATTCCTATAAGAAATGTACTAAACATCTCTCGAACAAAATATATTATTTCTGTATAACTACATTTTTATTTTTATGCAATGAAACCTAAGTATACGAATACTTATTGAAGAATCTTCCTATTCCAATCCAAATGGTTTAAATTCCTCTTAAATGAAATTATTATATCACAATTTATTCAAAGACATGTTTTAATTTAATTGAAATAATCATACGAGTATCACTTGCGTATCTACAACTTCTTTACAGTCCGACAGTCATAATAAATATATGATTCAACAAGATGTACTTATCTTTAAAATTCTTTGTGTTTTCATTCATATACTTTTAAATACATCTCCGTATATAGGCCTAATTAATCACTGACAAGTATGTTATTTCCAAGACTAAATGCACGTTGCAGAATACGCTGGAATTGTTGTCATTTTCAAAAATGCCAGATTAAAATATTAAGTAAAATATAATACCAGCACATATTTGCTTATGCACTCATGAATAAAGAAAGAAATATTCCTCAATATATTCCATATTTATGTTTTCATTTAGCATGTGAACAATTAAATGCCATTTCTTTGTAAAGATCTCCAAATCTATCCGCTCGGTCAAATGCACGTGCGCTACAAGAAACGATCGCCTAGCGCAGGG
>NW_017295891.1:36873-40026 GCF_001594075.2 Trachymyrmex cornetzi | reverse complement strand
CCCCCCCCCCCCGCCCCGCCGGGAAATTAAAACTCGAGAACGCGCATTTGACAGTAGACCGGGCGGATACTTTGTTTATTCGGCTATCTTTAGAAAATTGAAAAATTGAAAAATATGGTGCACGATTTTCCGGTGCACTCAATACCTAATTTTATCTGAACATGAATATTGTTCCAAATTGTCTGAGATACCCTATACGAATTGTTACTTACGAGAAACAGGAACGTTTTTCCGAAATATTTAAATGTACGCATCGATTCGTCGTTCAATGATTTCGTATGGATCGCGTAAATGTACCGTAAGGCTAAAATCAAAATAGTGATTCCGTACAGTCGCAGTGGTAAAGCGTTTAGGCTGTCACGCTGGAGATCAGGTTTCGATCCCAGCCGCTTCCCCAGATTTTTTTCCGCTTCTCGCGGAGAATATCTCGCCGCCTGCACCAGGATATACACTCGCCCCGGCCGCCTGCACCAGGATGTGCGTAACTCGCCATGTCCGCGCCAGAGCATACATCCGTGACATCCGCGCCAGTATAGGATATGCCTCCGCACCAGGACATATTATTATACATTCAAACGACAGCATCAGAATAAAAAACGCAAAGCGCCACTGCGACATTATTTTTTGCTTAAAAACAAGGTCATTTTTTTAAAACAAAGTCGTATAATCGAGCCATCTTCCACTAATATTTTTTCTTCTTACTTTATTTTATTACTATGGGTTCCTAAAAACCGAAAATTTTTTTAACAAAACTTTGAATTTCAACAAAATCACTCGACATATAGATTTTTTGAGATACTTCTTTGTACAGATATTTCAATGTGTAAATGTTTAATTGTTTGTTACTTGACAGAATTTCATTTTCCTTGTAGAAGAAATAAACAGACATGTGAATGATAATTATAAAATAAAAACGTTTTATGATCGCTAATAAATAATGAAGTAGTAATTCATTAAAGAAATATGTGTAACAGGATATATAAAAAATGTTTTTATTCAATATGGATTTTTTTGAAATTTCAATTTCCTTTTGAAAAAGATAGTCATTTATGAGCGGATTAGGGCCCAATTCTTTAACTTTTAATGACTGCATATCGTTACTTTGTCATTATGCAGATTTTCTATACAGTAAAAAAGCTGTGCAACGACAATTTAACGATATCGTTAGAGTCGGTAAATGTTACAGAATAGGCCGTTTTTGCAATCCTAAAGTTTCTTTTATAGTACTACATTCATCTTGTATTATTTTTTTAAATATTAAAAAATTTAATTTTTTTTATAATATTGTTTTTAATACAATACATTTCGAAATTTCTGTTAACTTATCCAAATGTCCCTGCTGTCGGCTGTACTATATAGGCAATTATTTTCTTTACGAGAAATATATGGCCGATTTTACGAACACGCGTGAATTTTTCCATTGAATTTTTCAACTCTTGCGAAAAATATCAATGGAATCCACAGAAAAATTTGATTTTTTCGGATCCTTTAAAATGAACAATTACAGAGTATACTACAATGTTTACAATAATATTAATATTTTATTTGATCTAATACATTCCTAATAATGTAGTTGATTACATATTTAAAAAAAATACGAAAAAATAATTATAAGTATTATTCATACGTGAGCTTTTCGGTGTAATAGTCACTTTATTCGCTTTGCCGTGGCAATTACTTGTGTTTCAGATTTATGAATGCGGTATACATATAGCTTATACAATTGTATGGTAATAAGCTATTGTGGAAAGAATTTTCGTGAGTTCGTGGAAAAGATATAAAGCATTCTCCATTTCTCGCGCTCATTCAGCGCTTCGAAATATGTGATTACGTGGGCTACAGTGCGTCTCTGTGATGGTGAGACGTTATAGTGTCGTGAGCATGAGTAGTGTTATTAGCTTTGATCCTAGTGGAAGGATTGTTTAGCATTTTCCAAGGATACAATCAAACACTGTGTAACACAGTGAATTATTTCATCCTTGTTAGTCAAACAACAAGAATGTAATGCAGTGCTCATAAAAATGTGCACATTTCTTCCAGAAATATACTGGGAGCGCACCTTCCACCAAATCATTGAAATTTGTTTTTTATTAAATAATTTATTTCTATTATACATATAACAAAATTTTTTATTGTTAATTTATTCATTGTTTCTTAATGATATTTACTTATATCTTAACGTAGTTTTCTAATACATTACATTGTTACTATTTCTAATACATTAAATATTAATAGAAATAAATTATTTAATAAAAGACGTATTTGAATAATGATTTGGTGGAAGGTGCGCTCCCAGTATATCTCTGGTATAGGGACACGCTCCTGAGCCACAACGTCGCGTGCGCGATCGACAACTAGAGGTTTGTTCGCGTCTCATGCTCCAACATGCTCCAATATGCTCCTATCATAGCTCCTACTCACTTCAATGTGCTCATTAAAGTGAGTAGGAACTATGGAAGGAGCATGTTGAAGCATGCCACGCGAACAAACCTTGGGCCGCCGAGCCTCGAACAGTGGTGGGGGGACAATAGGCGGCACCTGCAGGAATCGGCTCGAAATGTGCAAATTTTTGCGAGCACTGATGTAATAAATCACTGTGTTACATTAGGCCTGTTTTTTATGGCTAAATTTTTGCACCAGTTCATCTTTCTTCTTCTTCTTATCTCCTGAAGAGAAAAAGAAGAAAGATGAACTGATGTAAAAGTTCAGCTAAAAAGAACAGTCCTATTGTGTGTTTTTGCTGGAAAATACCCATGATGTGCTCAATTTCGGCAAACCACACCCTTTTGAGTCGAGGTACCGTTTAGTTCCCAGGCTTGCCAACTGCAAAGAAATAAATTAGATTGTTACGATTGATTTGAATGCATTTTCGTCACATCTCATTATGTATTCTTTTCTGTTTCCGGAATTTGTCATATATGTGAATTCTAAACTATTGTAAGATTCGTATTAAAAAATTTGACATATTTTTTCTAAAAAATTATAAAATTAAATAGAAATTCTAAAAATTATGATATTAAAAAAAAAATTTAGAAAAATTATATAAAGAGTCGTGCAAAAAAGTTTATAATCCTTGTAAAGTCCGCCGAAATTTGCGCGCAGGCGAACGTCACTCTTAACGACGCCAGACGCGTTGCCGTGGCAACGCGAACT
>NW_017295891.1:34022-35341 GCF_001594075.2 Trachymyrmex cornetzi | reverse complement strand
GAGCCGTCGTTGGACGGGCCCACGCCGCGTCCGAGGGGCATCCGCACTCGCGCGCCCCGGACGTGACAATCCTGATGGAAATTTTTTCTCAGTTATTTCATATAATTTTTCATAAATGTAATATAAACTTCAGAAATTTTGGAATTTGTGTATAATTTTGTAACATTTTGGAAAATTTCTAAAATTTTTTTATACGAATTTTACAATATATTGTAGAATTCACAAACATGAAAAATTCTGAATTTTTATAATTTTTTCATCATTTTATAACTTTTTAGAATATCAAACTTTTTTATACGAATCTTACAATATTCCAGAATTCACATTTATGAAAAATTTTAAAAAAGCAATAGATATTTTGAGTATGTATTTCTGAAATGTATTTCAATTCCTATTGTAGCTTCTATTCACTCTAATGAATGTGTTACAGTTGCTGCGTTCAACAGAGAAAGCAGCTCTGCAATTGTTGTAAAATTCTCGAATATGATTGGTTTATCCATTTAGATCCAATGAGGAACTAAGCGCAAGACCAATTATATTTAAGAAATTTACAACAGTTGCAAAGCTTTTTCTGGTGAACGCAGCCAGTGAGTAGAAACTTGGATAGCAGCATGCGACGCGAAAAACAGTTGGTAGTACTATTTAGTACATGGTAAAAAGAGACTGAACCTAAATGATATGTGCGTGCGACGAAGACAACAAAAAAGTTGGCTAAACTGAGAATACGAACGATGACCGAGCAAGCAAGAGGGCAGAGAATTAGAAAGAGACGCTTGCAAACTGCACGCATCATGTAATCCTTCCCCCATGGTACAAAGCCAATCAGGAGCAAATCCAGGTGAGACTGGCCAGACCGTGTATATATAGGGACATGAGGTGTGCATTCCAAAACTCAACTCTCCACTCCGAGTATCTTTTATCATTGTTCAACGTTCGGTGAAGAACAAGGATAAAAGATACTCGGAGTTGATAAAGTTGAGTTTTGGAACGCACCCCAGAGGGACTGTAACGTGGTGGAACTGACAGCGCGCTCTTCAAAAACAACAGAAGGTGAACATGAAGAAGGATAACTCGTCGGAGTCTCGGAGCTCCCTGAATCGTCGCGGACACCACCGGGATTCAAGGTTAACGGCTTATATCTGCTAGCAGCAAGCTCAGGGTGCCAATATCGACTCGAAAAAGTAAGTAGATCTAACGTTAATTGTATTCCACTTTTCGCAATGCTCGCATGCAATGGCTGCTTTCAAGCAGAATGTTCATTTTGTTACTGTTTTCTTTGCTTAGATCAGTGCTGCGATTTACTTGCACATTTTGGCCGA
>NW_017295891.1:32623-33786 GCF_001594075.2 Trachymyrmex cornetzi | reverse complement strand
GAGAGAGAGAGAGAGAGAGAGAGAGAGAGAGAGATCAGAAAGTATAATTCAGGCTGCGTTCGGGAATGCACACCGAGTGCCTCCAAGTATTATTTTATCCTTGTTATTTATCGAATGTTAGACAAAGATAAATTGATTCCTGAAGGCACTCGATTTCCAAATGCAGCCTCAATCAGCGCGAAGAAAACTTACAAGTTGCAAAATGAACGTTCTGTTGAACGCGACCATTATTCCATCCTTATTTATAAACAAGATGCTCGCGAGTGTTACGACATTAAATGAAAAGGAGACATTTTCACAGAAAGTGATCACAGAATGTGATCACAGAAAGTGATATGTTCCATTTCACGCATGATCTTCTTGTAGCTTATTCTTGGATATTCTTGTAGCTTACCTTAAGAGCTGTCCAAAACACTGTAATAAAATCAAATAAAATATAATAACAAGGCTAAGGAGCCAAGCCGGATAATAATGCTTAATATATAATTAACAAAATTCAAATAATAAAGTTGACGTTTATTATTGAAAATAATAAAACATACGTTTCGACCTTTTAACATCGGGTCATCTTATTGGATTTTACATACTCGAATATTTTACATTATGATCCGAAGTCTACTTTTCAATTTACATCGATGTTCCAACAACGCTGTGTATTCCAATACTGTGGTTGAAGAGCATTCGGTGGTGTGACTCCATGTTTTCGTACCAAATATACATGTATATAATGATTATTGTCTAAACGGTCAACTAAGACAGAAATATGCGGAATTTACACAAAGGCAATTTTGGAAAAATTGTATCACATACGTAAGAATCTCTGTATATACATGTATATTTGGTACGAAAACATGGAGTCACCGAATGCTCTTCAAATACAGTATGGGAATACAGCGTTGTTGGAACATCGATGTAAATTGAAAAGTAGACTTCGGATCATAATGTAAAATATTCGAGTATGTAAAATCCAATTGAGTTAGTGATACTGAAGATGACCTGATGTTAAAAGGTCGAAACGTATGTTTTATTATTTTCAATAATAAACGTCAACTTTATTATTTTAATTTTGTTAATTATATATTAAGCATTATCATCCGGCTTGGCTCCTTAGCCTTGTTATTATATTTTATTTGAATTTATTCGTTGGAGCCTATATCGAAATT
>NW_017295891.1:29612-32378 GCF_001594075.2 Trachymyrmex cornetzi | reverse complement strand
CAGCGCGAAGAAAACTTACAAGTTGCAAAATGAACGTTCTGTTGAACGCGACCATTATTCCATCCTTATTTATAAACAAGATGCTCGCGAGTGTTACGACATTAAATGAAAAGGAGACATTTTCACAGAAAGTGATCACAGAATGTGATCACAGAAAGTGATATGTTCCATTTCACGCATGATCTTCTTGTAGCTTATTCTTGGATATTCTTGTAGCTTACCTTAAGAGCTGTCCAAAACACTGTAATAAAATCAAATAAAATATAATAACAAGGCTAAGGAGCCAAGCCGGATAATAATGCTTAATATATAATTAACAAAATTCAAATAATAAAGTTGACGTTTATTATTGAAAATAATAAAACATACGTTTCGACCTTTTAACATCGGGTCATCTTATTGGATTTTACATACTCGAATATTTTACATTATGATCCGAAGTCTACTTTTCAATTTACATCGATGTTCCAACAACGCTGTGTATTCCAATACTGTGGTTGAAGAGCATTCGGTGGTGTGACTCCATGTTTTCGTACCAAATATACATGTATATAATGATTATTGTCTAAACGGTCAACT
Source organism: Trachymyrmex cornetzi (assembly GCF_001594075.2). Classification (NCBI taxonomy): domain Eukaryota; kingdom Metazoa; phylum Arthropoda; class Insecta; order Hymenoptera; family Formicidae; genus Trachymyrmex; species Trachymyrmex cornetzi. The sequence goes on along the minus strand of NW_017295891.1, from coordinate 31,799 downwards.
AAGACAGAAATATGCGGAATTTACACAAAGGCAATTTTGGAAAAATTGTATCACATACGTAAGAATCTCTGTATATACATGTATATTTGGTACGAAAACATGGAGTCACCGAATGCTCTTCAAATACAGTATGGGAATACAGCGTTGTTGGAACATCGATGTAAATTGAAAAGTAGACTTCGGATCATAATGTAAAATATTCGAGTATGTAAAATCCAATTGAGTTAGTGATACTGAAGATGACCTGATGTTAAAAGGTCGAAACGTATGTTTTATTATTTTCAATAATAAACGTCAACTTTATTATTTTAATTTTGTTAATTATATATTAAGCATTATCATCCAGCTTGGCTCCTTAGCCTTGTTATTATATTTTATTTGAATTTATTCGTTGGAGCCTATATCGAAATTAAAGTTAAAACTATAATAAAACAATTTTTTATTAAGTACTTTTTTAATTATGATGCTCGAAAGTAACGGGTGGCACCCAGTTGGACACGGCTCAATTGGACACGAGCCAATCACAGCGCTTGAAACTACAAAGCTCCTAAGCACCGGTCGCTGTGATTGGTGGTGTCCAATCGAGACATGGTCAATTGGGATCACCCCGAAAGTAACAGTACCTCCGGCATTTAGAATTATTCAAGGTGTCCGACTGACAGCTAAAACCTCTTAAATGTTGTTTAAGATCATGAACTGGATAACATTTATCAAAATCAAGGCTACTGGAAGTTGTACATCTTATTTTTTTTTTACGTTAAAATTAATTTTTAGTGTAAAAATGAAAATAAGAGGAACAACCTCCAATGGTTTTGATCTTAACAAATGTTATCTAGTTCGGATTTTGGATAATGCTAAATGCCGGAGGTACAGTAGCTTTCGAGCATCTTAATTAAAAACGTGCTTCATGAAAAAATATTTGATTATAGTGTTTTAGCTCTTAAGGTAAGCTATAAGAATATCCAATGAAAAATAGGAGTTTCCATTTAAGAAATTGAAGGTGACCTTCACATGAACTTCAAGCAACTATTCAAGGTCAAACTAATAACACCATCTTATGTCATTGCAGCAAAAAGTGAACCTGCAACGCTCGGCCTAACAACTGCAAGACATACCTCCGCGCCAGAGTATACATCCACGCCAAAGCATACATCTGCGCCAGAGCATACATCCGCGCCAAAGAATACATCCGCGCCAGGGCATACATCCGTGGAATCTGCGCCAGAACATACATCAACGCCAGAACGTACATTCATGACATCCGCGCCAGAGTATACATCCACAGCACCCGTGCTAGGAGGGGTGATCCCGATTGACCATGGCTCGATTGGACACTACCAATCACAGTGACCGGTGCTTAGGAGCTTTGTAGTCTCAAGCGCTGTGAGTGGCTCGTGTCCAATTGAGCCGTGTCCAACTGGGTGCCACTCGTGCTAGGACATATGTCCGCGCCAAGATATACAACCGCGCCAGGGCATACATCCGCGGAATCTGCACCAGGACACTCGCGGCAGGTTATACGTCCATGGCATCCGCGTCAGGACATACATTCACGGCATCCGCGTCGTCTACACCAGGATATACACTCGCGCCGCCTGCACCAGGATATACACCCGCTCCGCCTGCACCAGAATATACATCCGTATATTCGATACAGTCAGCAGGATATATACGCGCGCCACGACATCTGCGCCAATAACACACAAAGTAAGTAAAATAATACAAGTGACAAACCATGCACAAACATTTTGACAGAAACACACACACACACGCACGCACATAATATTATTTTAATTTGTTTTTATTTTTAGCAATTGAAGAACATATTACGACGGGCAGTACAAAAGGAGGAAAAAAGAAATGTGTCACGCTATACACCGCCTGCACCAGGATATACACTCGCGCCGCCTGCACCAGGATATACACTCGTTCCGCCTGCTCTAGGATATACACCCGCGCCGCCTGCACCAGAATATACACTCGCGCCGCCTGCATCAAGATATACACTCGCACCGCCTGCATCAGGATATATATCCGCACCGCCTGCATCAGGATATACATCCGCGCTGCTTGCACTAGGATATACACCCACGCCGCCTGCACCAGGATATACAGGGTGTCAATTATGTACCGGGACGGTCAAATATTTCGACAACTTCCAACATTAAAAAAAAACGCTGAAACACG
>NW_017295891.1:24725-25055 GCF_001594075.2 Trachymyrmex cornetzi | reverse complement strand
AAATTCCCATCCGACAAACGGTTACGACGAGGTACATATATTTGTTGTCCTATACTAAACAGCCGCTCTACTGGCGCAGATGATGATAAAGAAGTATTATATTTAAAAAATATTTTTTTTCATTAGGGAAATTTACGAGGGAACATAAATCCCTTGATTTTGATTCTAAATAGGAAAGCGCATCTATGCTGCTGCTGATAATTGGTTGCGTACTAATAAGATCATTTTTTTCTTTCTAAAATCGCGGAAAAAATCTTCATCTCCGCTGCTGCTCGAAGATGATTTCTTTCTCCTACAACATTTTTAGCGTGCAAATTATCCATAGTTCAC
>NW_017295891.1:23127-24625 GCF_001594075.2 Trachymyrmex cornetzi | reverse complement strand
CCTATTTATGTCGAATTAAAGTCATCTAAAATTTTTTTTAGATGAGATGGTATATTTTTCTATCTAAGATGAAGATGAAGATGGTTTATATTTGCACAATCTAGATGTAAGATGAGATGTTCCAATTTTCCATCTAGATGACCATCTAAGATGGTTTCATCTAGATGTCGGCAAACACTGCCCATATGGCGAAGAAAAAAGTTCTGTACCATCACGATAACGCACCGTCACACACGTCCTTGAAAGCGATGGCCAAATTGGACCAATTACGATTCGAATTGTTTGCTCACCCACCGTATTCTCCAGACTAGGCGACTATTATCTGTTCCCAAACTTCAAGCGGTGGCTCCAGGGAAAGAGATTCAGATCGAATGAGGAAGTCATCGCGGAAACCGAGGCGTATTTCGAAGGCTTGGACGTTTCGTACTACAGAAAAGGTATCGAAATGTTGGAACATCGCTATATCAAGTGTATCGCCCTCGAAGGCAACTATGTTGAGGAATAAATATAACTTTGCCCAAAAAACGCTTGTTTTCATTAAAAATCCCGGGACTTTTCAGCCCATGTAGTATTGCACTCGTATCGCCCACAACATACGGTAAAAAACATTTTGTATTTGTTTTAGAAACGGTCCATTCAAGCCTTATTAAAATTTAGTTTTTTTATATATGTTAATTTTAGTGGAAAAATATGCTTCTACAATTTGCTTTGAAATCGTGACCCTTTTTGTGTTAATATTTTCCATAGTATTTCTCACTATGTGACATATTTGTCTTATGATATAAAATGAGTGGACCGCTCGAATATGTAAAACAAATGTAATACAAATTTTTCAATTGTGCAGGATACCAGGTATGTAAATATGAAACCGGAATTTTTTAATAGAAAATACAGGTTTATTGCCCATCGCTAGCTATACATTTTTCCCACCTGTCTGACAATTTGTGGATGCCACGCCAAAAAAATTGTTGCTCTTTTGAGCCAAACCAGTCATCTAGCCATTTTCGTACATCTTCGTAAGAAGTGAAGCGCTGCTGAGCAAGTGCGTGTCCCATCGATGCAAATAAGTAGTAATCGGACGGAGCCAAGTCTGGTGAGTAAGCCGCATGCGAAAGTATTTCCCAACCAAACGCCTCAATCGGTTCCTTGACCAGTTTTGCCGTGTGTGATGGTGCATTATCATGAAGCAAAATCACTTTGTGTTGCCTTTTTTGATATTCCGGTCGTTTTTCAAGCTTGATTCAAATTGATCATTTGTTGTCGGTAGCATTCAGTATTAACGGTTTCGCCAGGTTTTAGTAGCTCATAATAGATCACACCTTTCTGATCCCACCAAACACAGAGCACTGTTTTCCGTCCATAGCGATTTGGCCTTGCAATCGATGTTGATAGTTCGCCTGGAGTTACCCATGATCTTTTACGCTTAGGATTCTCAAAATATATCCACTTTTCATCGCCAGTCACAATTCGATGGAGAAATGACTTTCTTTTGTACCTG
>NW_017295891.1:926-22719 GCF_001594075.2 Trachymyrmex cornetzi | reverse complement strand
GGCGTCAATGACGCGGTCTGACAGCAACTACATTGACAGCTATGGCCATCTATTGGTAAATTCCGGTTTCATATTTACATACCTGGTAGGCCGTAGATTGTTGACCACAGCGTCAACGTTCCCTTTACTAGAGAAATGTAATTGAGTCGTACTAATTGAAGAATTTTCGTAATCTTATCACGTTTGTAAGTAAAATTGTCGTCGTTATCGTCCCGACAGTTTTTATTCGCCAAATTAATATATGAATTAGTAACAGTCATTGATGTTTTGTTAGTGATATTATTTATTATATTAGTAATTAGGAAAATCGCTTTTTCCTTATAAGGAATTGGAGTAAGGAGTAGAGAATTAGGAAAAATATAGAAGTATTAGTAGGCCCTTCGTGGAGATGAGTGCTTTCTGCACTAGAGAGAGACCCCAACGAGGGATGTGGATTTGAAGAATTAGTAGGCCCTTCGTGGGGATGAGTGCTTTTTCCGCTAAGGAGAGACCCCAACGAAGGATGTGAATTAAAAATATTAGAAAGTCCTTGATTCGATTCGCGCGGTCTTCGCCGGTGGATATGGTCATGTCGATTCCGAGTACGCATGCATATGCGGTTGGTTCTCGCGACGATAATGTAGATTCCGCTAAGGATTTCGTCGAACGAAATATCGGTAGGATCAACGTTTCGTACCGCAAAAATGCCGCGGAACCATTGACGTCACGGGTCACGTGATTTTCGTTGTAGTCTAAACGTTTTCGCGGTGATCGCAAAAAAGTTGAAACGCAGCTTGTTTGTTGCTACGGTTACTACCAAAGAAAGTTTTAAGAATTTGAAAAGGAATAATCACGTATTTAGATTTAGATCGGGTGCATATATTTCAGAAAGATGGCTTACAACCAAAATGTGGTGAGTAAACATTATTTAAAATAATAGTTCATTAACAATTTGTGAAAATATAACAGTGACCATCGAGGTATAACGTCGAGGTCAAATGCATGTAGTTAATCTAAAAATTAATTTTGGTAGCACATAAAATGCGGTTATTGCGGGTGGGTGATGAGAGGAATCTGCAGTAATATAGAGGCCCATGAATGTTTTCGGAATTACAACGAAGATCTCCATTTACTTCAGGTGGACAATAATCATGTGGCAAGGATGAGTATGTATTGCTTTAACGTAATAAATTTCATTAGACATTACGATGGTAACATGCGTGATAGATCTTGTATATGATAATGATTTGAATTACAGCAAAACTTAAGACTTTAAGGGCTGGTTGTTCTTCTTTTCGGTAAATTTATCTCTTAGGTAAATGTAACAACCGCGCATGTGATTGGATAATGTTGCTACTTACCTAACAGAAAATTTCCTGAAAGGTGGAACAACCGGGCCTTATGCAAATGTAATAAAAAAAGTAATATATAATGTATATTTTTTGTAGTACCAAGAAACACATATGAAGACAATAGCACTTTGAATACTGAAGTTGTTTCATCGAAATATCCAAAATATTCAGGTGACACAGCAAATGAATTATTAATAGAACTAGTCCAGCAAGGCCTAGCTTGTGGAATCATACACTGTCATTGCAGGAGAGGACAAATATAAAAAAGGATGCTCTTTGGGCAGAAATCTCAAATGAGATAGGAGGTGGTATGTACCATATACACAATACACTTGTTTATTGGTAAAATATAATAGATCTTATACATTTATAAATAATACAATTTTGTTTGAGAAACTTTTTTGTATGTATCCATTTTGTAATCACTTATATTTGAAATCTATTATATCTATTCTTTTAATTACTTATATATATAAAATTTCCTTTCTCGATAGGTGACATGACCGTAAAATGGGTCAAAGAGCACTGGAAATATTTACGGGACGCATACATGAAAGCAAGGAAAGTAAGCAGACAGTACGTTCCCAGTGGATCCTCAACAGATTCTGCAAAAGCAATAAAGAAGCATTCGTTTCGCTTCTTTGAGCGAATGAAATTTTTGGAAATCTCTTTACAAACAGAATCGTAAGTTATGATATATAGGTTCGATACAAGGAAACCGAACATAATACATAATATGTAATATTAAATTGAAAATTTAATGTATCATTTTATATTACAGTACTATTTCATCTCTGCTGCCTTCATCTACTTCTTCGGAATCTCTAATTGTACCAGTGTATTCATCACAAAAGGAAAACATTGCTCCATTCAGAAATGAAAATATGGACTTAAATACAACAATTTTGCCATCCTCATCTCCATGTGCTTTCCGCACTACGCTAAATAAAACATCAAAGAATGCATATGTAAAACCACCAGTCAAGCGCAGTCCATTGGCATCAAATTTATCACCGATGAGAAAAGCGAAGAGTAAGTGATCTTAATTTCATTATATCCAGCATCATATTTTTACAAAAAAATGAGCCTGAATTTATTAACATTACTCTTGTCGCGGATGATACATTAATATGATTAAAGACCTTATGTATTTATTTTTTGCAGTACCCAAAGTGAGTCCGGAGTCTGAAGAAGTACAATATGCTATCTTAGATGCTTTGCGGGAAGAACATGTCGGTTCGGATGCAATAGACGGCATATTGCTTCGACTTGGCGAAGGACTACGTCGCCTTCCATACTGGAGAAGGGCGGAATTAGAGATTGAATGGCTACGACAACTAAGAGAAGCGGAACTAGAGTGCAATGAAATACTGTAAAGGGTACACATTACAAATGTAATAGTGTACATTTCATATGTTAATACATATATACTATTATTATGTATTGTTACATTATATTATTTTTATTTTTTTTAAGATTATTATTATATTTCAATGCACATGTTCTAATAAACTTGCATTAAAATGTCGAGAAAAAATCAAAATTATTTTGAATACAATCAGAAGTCATTATTTAAGACTTTCTCCCACTGACAAGATATTGCGCCAACGTTGTTGAAAAAATCTTTAAAGTCATCTCTTATTTTCACTGCTTGCACTGAACTGGATGATACATTTCGTGGTATGTTCCTGAAGCCGTTTGATATTACTGCTCGATCCTGTGCAGTGTGCTGCGAATACTGAGACAACACTCCATTTGATTTTCTTTCATTGATCATTACAAAATTATGTAGAGCAGTTGTAGCTTTAATAATATTCCTAGTTGTTGAAACTGACGCAACTATAGGTTTTCCATAAATTCGCCATCGAGCAGCAAGAAGACCATATGCACATTCCACTGTCCGTCTTGCCTTGCTCAGCCTATAATTGAAAACCTTTTTTTTTTTTCAGATCTAAATTTTTACGAGGATAAGGTCTCATCATGTATGGTGTTAGCTGGAATGCTTCGTCGGCAATTAATACGTATGGCAATGTTACGTTTGTATTTGCAATATTTTTGGCTGCGGGTAGATGTAGAGATCCGTTGCCAAATCGTTTGCCAAATTCACTATTTTGAAAAACAGTACTGTCACACTGTCGTCCTTCTCCACCAATATCAACCATGGAAAAACAACAATGAGCATCGCTGATGGTTAGAAGAACGATACTGTGTTGGCCTTTATAATTATAATATTTTGATCCACTGTTAGGTGGGGCCTGTACAATTGAAAAATCGCTTGAAACACATACTGCTCATAATGAAGACATAAATTTAAAAACATTAAAACAAATGTACCTGCATTATAACATGTTTTCCATCAAGGGCTCCAATGCAATGAGTGAAATTGCAGATTTTTTCAAAATCATCAGCGACTTTTTCCCAATTATTCGAGGAGGGTTGCAAAAATACTCGATGTTTTAAAACATTCCAAATTGATTCGCACGTTTCGTTGATTATCACAGAAACTGTATTATGCGCTATTCGAAATGCATACGATATAGAAACCATACTGTCACCTGAACCCAAGTATCGTAAAGTTACTTGCAGACGAGTGCGTGCAGGTATTGGTGTTCGAATAACGTGTGCCTTAGTAATGAATGGTTCAACAATGTTGAAAAGTTCCTCAAAAGTAGTATGTGACATTTGGAAATAATTAAAAAATTTTTCGGGGTCGTCTCCATTTCTCGTACCAAATTGTCACTTGCTCCTTGCATCAACTTCCTTTCCACCGTGAATATTGGACGTACCCAAAATTGTTTGTAATGTCGTTTCTCAGTTTTTTGAATGATGTACAATGAATATAATTTTTTATGTATAAAACGAATGAGTATTAAAAGGGCATAGAACCAATATTTAACAAATAATTATAATTAAAATAATAATATTAAATACATAAATACAAACGTTTCGACTCCGATCGGGTCATTTTCAATGCAAAAAAACAATAATTTTTAACTTAAACATCCGGTAATAATAAAAAACTTCAAATTACATAATAAAAACAAAATAACATAAAGTCGCTGACATAATATAAATACATAAAAATTAATCAATTAATTGTAACATTTCATAATGAGTAAATAATAACATGTCTTAAATAGCTATTGCAAAAAAGTCAAAACTTGGAAGAAAAGAGTAAGCACTTATCACAATATCTCAATTCTGTAAGAATGTTCATATCACAATATCTTGATTCTATAAGAATGTTCATGTCGTTCGAAGTCAAATATAAGTAGTCCCATTGAAAATAAAATTAAATTGCGATAACGAACATCTATATGAAAAATATGTTACTCATTATGAAATGTTACAATTAATTGATTAATTTTTATGTATTTATATTATGTCAGCGACTTTATGTTATTTTGTTTTTATTATGTTTTTAATTTGTATTTTATTATGTATTTAATTTGAAGTTTTTTATTATTACCGGATGTTTAAGTTAAAAATTATTGTTTTTTTGCATTGAAAATGACCCGATCGGAGTCGAAACGTTTGTATTTATGTATTTAATATTATTATTTTAATTATAATTATTTGTTAAATATTGGTTCTATGCCCTTTTAATACTCATACGTTTTATACATATTGAACCTTATTATTATATTTTTTATAGACGCGGGCGAAAATGTTGCGTTTTGGTAGTAAATTTCATGACTTTACTTTTTCTTTCTCTTATATCCGGAATCACTTTGGTTATCAAGTTTGTCAAATTCTAAAGAAGGCTTGTAAATTGGTGAAATTAAGTGTGAATATCAGAACGCGTATTAGATTCTTAAATAACTGTCGCAAATTTAATTTAGTACCACCATACTTAAGATGTTATATCAGTAGTTGTAATGTATCATTATATAATGGAAGATATTTTAGCAAATTGAGAAAAATACAGTTAAATGTTGTAAAATCAATTTTGCATTTGGAAATAAAGGACTCGTACTTACTTGAATTTTACTAGAAATAATATTTTTGATATTTCCTCAAAAATTTATAACATATTGCCAATCTCCATATCTTGCGCATTTTTCAAATACTTGGATTATATTAACAGTTCTTGGTTTTATTTACAAACAAAAAGAATTGACAAAAAGTTTCATTGGTTGAAAGAAAAGGATCAAAAAATTTGTAAATCATTTATTAAACCTATTTCTTATTTTTGTTCCTTTAACAATGATTCGAGGCTTAGTACGGTTTCTAATGAGATTCCTAGAGATGATTCTTGTCTGTGTGTGGAAAAAATACATATTACAGCGTCTGAATTTGGTAATACAGTTCCGTTAAACACTTTGAATGAAAAGTGGTTCCTTAATTTGAGTAACATTCACATTCCTAATGATGTTAAATATTTATTACAATTAGGGGAGGGATTTGGACTTCCCATTAATAGAAGTAATTTTGAACGAACTTTTATTGAATTCATCAAGAGTATTGAAAGTAATATTATCAATCGCCCTAACAATATAGTTAATGTGATAAGAAATAATTCTGTTCCAATTCTTGAAAAATTTCGCAATGACTTTATAAAAAGTGATTCTAATAGTAAATTGTTTAATTGGATTAAATCCACTGATAAATTTGTTAAGGAACACCCAGAAGTTTTATTTTCAAAAGCGGACAAAGGAAATGTGACTGTTGCTCTTAATAAGGTTGATTACATTAATAAGATGGAAAATATGCTTTCAGACAATAATACTTATGAAGTTATTAATAAAGATCCTACGAGAAAAATTATTAGTGACTTACGGAATATATTCTTTGTAGATGGAAGAATAAGGGGTTTATTGACGACATTACATACAAAAAGCTACTTAGTACTGACGACAATATTCCAAGGGCTTATGGGTTAACAAAAATTCACAAATTGAATTATCCTCTCAGAATTATAGTTTTATCTGTTAATAGTCCGTTATATAATTTATCATGTTATTTACATAAAATTATTAATGATACAATTCTCAAAGCTCCTAGTTACATAAAAAATAGTTTTGACTTAATTGAAAGATTAAAAAATATTAAACTTGATTCTGACTCATCACTTGTTTCACTAGATGTGGTTTCATTGTTCACTAACATACCTATAGATTTGGCAACTGATAGTGTTGTTAAGAGATGGGAATCTATATCTATGGGGACAAAGATTACTTTAGAAGAATTCTTGATTGCATTTAGATTGATATTAAATTCAACAGTTTTTATTTTTAATGGTATACTTTATAAACAAATTTTTGGAACCCCTATGGGATCCCCATTATCACCTATAGTAGCAGATATGGTTATGCAGGATTTTGAAGAAATGGCTATTGGTCTATTGCATGTTCAGTTGCCTTTTTATTACAGTTATGTAGATGATATTATATTGGCAGGCCCATATTCTAGTATTAATGACATTTTGTGTATTTTTAATTCATTACACACAAGATTAAAGTTCACTATGGAGATTGGCAATGATGGTAAAATTAGTTTTTTGGACACGTACATTATTGTTAAAGATTGTTATATGATTTTTGATGGTTACCGAAAGGCTACTTTTTCTGGCAGATTTCTTAATTTTCATTCCCAACATCCTGTTTGTCATAAGAGAGGCGTTATATACAGTGTTATTGATAAAATTGTTCGATTGTGCCATCCTACTTTCCATCAAAATAACTTGATTGATGCAGTTAATATTTTTTTAAATAACGGATACCCTCTTCAATTCATTTTTTCAACAATCCAGAATAGAATAAAATACCATATTAACAATAATAATTTGAAATGTAATAACGCTTCTTTAAATTTAAATAAAAAGTTTTTCGCTGTTCCATTTGTTAATTCGGTTTCGGAGAGATTTAAACCAATTGCTAATGTACTGGATTGTAAACTGGCTTACACTATTCCTAACACACTTAAACACTATATTAAAAGAGGCAAAGATAAATTAGATCATACACACAATCAGAATGTAGTTTATAAAATATCATGCGAAAATTGTGATGTTAGCTATGTTGGCCAGACAAAGAGACAATTGAGAACTAGAGTAAAAGAACATGTCTCAGACATTAATAAAGGATCAAAATCTCCATCGGTTATTACTAATCATAGAATGGAAACGAATCATGATTTCAAGTGGAACAATGTGAAGATTTTGGACATAGAACCTTCCTACAGAAAACGACTGATTTCTGAAATGGTCTATATTAAGAAACAAACACACGGTATAAACAGACAAAATGATACGGAGTCATTGCCAGATTCGTATACCAACATGATTAGTTCCCTTTCCAGTTCTTGATTTTCCATTGTCCTCTCTCGACTTTCTGCCAGCACATTAGGTTGTCTGACGTTCTCGTGAGCGGTTGCTTTTACAAGTGCAAGATGGTTAAACTGTATTTAAGTTAATATACATGGGAAATTTTATAAAATAATTCGTTATCCATTGTCATCGGATAAGGTAAATTACTTCTGTTTTAACTGATTTTTATTTTTATATTTATTTGACATTTTTTCACGAATTTCTATTACACCTTTTGAATTTTATATTTTTCAATATTGTTCTTACAGATGTTTGTGTCTACATAGTTTTAATAGATCATAACTTCTTTTTTGAGTTTTTTCTTTTGTTAAGGTAAAATAATTTCTGTTACTTGTATATTCATTTAACATTGTAAAATAATTTCTTGATAATTTGTCAAATTTGTACTACATATTACATATTTTTCATATAGATGTTCGTTATCGCAACTTAATTTTATTTTCAATGGGACTACTTATATTTGACTTCGAACGACATGAACATTCTTATAGAATCAAGATATTGTGATATGAACATTCTTACAGAATTGAGATATTGTGATAAGTGCTTACTCTTTTCTTCCAAGTTTTGACTTTTTTGCAATAGCTATTTAAGACATGTTATTATTTACTCATTATGAAATGTTACAATTAATTGATTAATTTTTATGTATTTATATTATGTCAGCGACTTTATGTTATTTTGTTTTTATTATGTAATTTGAAGTTTTTTATTATTACCGGATGTTTAAGTTAAAAATTATTGTTTTTTTGCATTGAAAATGACCCGATCGGAGTCGAAACGTTTGTATTTATGTATTTAATATTATTATTTTAATTATAATTATTTGTTAAATATTGGTTCTATGCCCTTTTAATACTCATTCGTTTTATACATATTGAACCTTATTATTATATTTTTTGAATATAATTTTAATATTTTCTTGCGAATTGCCTCCTTCTTAAATACGCAATATACTTTTTTGCGTAAAATTAGTAATTTACAGATAAACAATAAAATATTCCTTGCACTCATGATGCGCTCAAACACATTAACTCACAGAACGCATAAAACTCAAAGAACGATAAAAAAAATTGATATGGGGAAGAAATTCTGTAACCTCTACACTGGCCTCTTCTTGAGAAGATTTTAACAAATACATTACCGTTTGCACATTTCTGCAAAAATATTTCCCTTATGTCACATTGAGCGGTTCATGCGGTAGCGGAACAAAATTCAACCAATCACGAAGTACTTTTATATTTTCTGCGGAAAATCTGTTTCAATTAATACTTTACGATTTGCTACCGCGTGAACCGTTGCCGGTCCATGTGACATAGGGATCAGAAAAATGCTGTACGAAAAATACGGAAAGACTCCGATTGGTCGCTGGATTTCCGCCGCTACCGCCAAAACCGTTCCGCTTTTACTTTTACCGCTTCATGTGCCTTCGGCCTCAGGGAACAACGGGCGCATTGGTCGAGACGGTTGGATGCACTGAGGTGTAGAGAGTGGCGGTTGGTGAGACTGTACTCCGTTCGCGCGTGCGGCAACTCCACATTGAAACAGCCTTCGCAGAGGATTTCCTTGCTAATGCTGTTCAAATAGATGTGCGACCTCGCGCAGAAAGAATTATTAATCCATGTGCGATACGCGTCACTGCCCACGCCTCTATTAGGCGTCGTCTACAATACACGGAATAAGAAGTAAGAAATTGACCAATCACAGTCGATTATTCTTCTCACATTCGACTGTGATTGGTCAATTTCTTACTCTTACTTCTTACTCCATGTATTGTAGACGGGCCTTAACGTTACGATACGAGGGCACATATCAAGGGATCGCGCTATGTCTCGAATAGAGCCAATCAGTGACGCATAAGCAAATAGTTGACGTGGCGATAGCGGGCGGCGCTCCTGCGACGCGGATACTTGCAGCACACAATGAACGAACGGCGTGGCTATGTTGACGGCATCTCTGTGGCCACGGCGTACCACTGATTATACACGAGCCGATAATGCGCCACGTGGTAACGCAATGGAGTGACGCTACTATATCAAATATGGTGCTGCGCCGAAATAGCCACGTGGCGTTGCACGGAATCTCTTACCTTCGTGAGGAGGCTCAACGGCAATGTGATACACCAATCGCTGCGGTCCCCGGCAGTCAGCGGAATCCAGTCCTCCTCTCGTGCGGCAGCTTGGCGGTTTTCTCGTATCTTACTCACTCCCGGTAATTCAAATAAGAAGACAGAGGATGCTGGGAGTAGCGGAGGAAGCGCGAAATTGATTCTTCGGAAATTCGTGACATGTGCTCGCATGTGCTTTATTGGTTAAGGGGTGATCCCGATTGATCATGGCTCGATTGGACACCACCAATCACAGCGACCGATGCTTAGGAGCTTTGTAGTCTCAAGTGCTGTGAGTGACTCGTGTCCAATTGAGCCGTGTCCAACTGGGTGCCACCCGTAAGAAAGGAGGAGACCGATCACGATTGCGCGCGAATACAGAAAAGTGACCCTCATTTATGTGCCGAATTGAGAGGGAGTCCGCTGAGAGGAATAACTTGCGAATTAGGGCGCCATTTGCAATATCGACCTTATCTGACTTCTGTCGAGTTGCAGGTTGAGATACTTCGTGGTATGAACTTGTAGTTGCAAAAATATTGTGTTGGATACGAGGATGTACCAAAAGATCAAAAAATGTTAGTTGTTCGAAAAAAAGGAATAGCCTTTTTAAACCTCGCACAGTAAGTACAACTTTTATAATATCTACAAAACTCGTAAAGAATATCATGTCAGAAAAATAAAGTGTTTTCATTGCATTTTAATAATGCAAAATTTAACTTCATTTTTTAATTTATCAGTTTATGAAAGAGAGTTATTAAAGATTGTATTTAATAAAATCCGAATATATACACAATTGTAATGTTTTATAGGAAAAGATGTTCGATAATTGGCTCGCTAGTGGCATTGCTGCTAGAGGAATTAATAAATTGACAAAGAAAGTCAAATCTGTGAGCTGCATTTCCAAGATAATCAAATAATAAGAGAAGATGTAATTCCAATGACAGATGGTTCAACTGTGACAGTACCGCGAAAAAAATCATTATTGAAGGAAGATGCCGTTCCATCTATATTTCCAATGCCGACACCAGCAAAGAGTAATTTTTATTATGTCAATTCCATTACTGAAAAAAAACAACAAGAAAAGCACAATGAAGGAATCAGTACTGTGACACCAACACAAAATCTTCTTCAGCGTCCTGTTTCTATTCCGGATGCATGTGTGTCGCAAAATCCGGTAGCACACAATTCACAAGATGTAGCAAACGGACGTGACTTACAGTTACAAACTTGGGCTGGAATGATTAGTGATTTAAAGAATCTTACTCTTCCGTCAGAGTACTGGATTTCTGTTTTTCAAGAAGAGTTCGCAATGTGGACATGCTGGATTGATGATCTATCTGTTTGTCAGCGAAATGTCATACTTGCAAAAAATATGACATATCGTGTAAGTATCTACAAGTTATATTACAAAGTTATGAATATATATATATATTGTAAGATTATTTGTAGAAGAATTGTGTAATATTATAATTAAATAAAGAGAAGAGATACTATACTTGCACCTTCTCCTAGCTTAGTTATTTTTAAATACTCTTGTTCTGAGGGAACTTAGGTTTGTCAGGGAATTGGAAGTGAATAAGAAGATAGACGCTCCTTATAGATGAACGCTGCTTTTATTTTTAACACTTCTTACTCGTACAAATAACAAAGAATAAGGCATGGCTATTAAAGAGTCACGGCGGCCAATACTGGGCTTACTCCGACTCGTAAATTGCAATACAGGCAATTTAGAGTAAAAGATAGACGAACAACCCGAGCGTTACTCCGTTCGGCGGTCGGAGACAACCGTGCTTATTGTTCGGAAATCGGAGACGAAACGTGCCACTGGTTCTCCCGTTTTCGGGCACGATGCGTGATAGTCGTTCACGTCGCATAACGGCGTGTGATATGATTATTGTAATTGTCGGATGAAGTGGCAGGTGTCGACAGCGACTGATGTCCTCGCAATTTCGAGCATTTAGTATAATTATCTTACAGTTCGGCCGTCCTGCTGGTTCATTCGACCTCGAATGATTTAATTTATTATTATTAGTTTCATACATACATATAGAATAGAATCGAAACAAATATACAATTAAATAATGAATTGAAATACATAGAAAAATGCATATTTGTAATATAATAACTGTTTTATATTCTAAACGCTATAACAATATTTTATGAGTTGCACAGGACGGATTCAAGGTTTTAATTTTCTGGCGATAGAACGGAAGAATACGGTTTCTGTGTTACATTGAAACCCGGGATGTCAGTTACTACGTATCGGTTATTATTAAGAACTTTATTTATTTGGTACGGTCCTTTAAAAGGTGTTAGTAACTTTGAGTTCTGTCCTGGCTTTGAGTCCATTTTTCTTATCATTACGTAATCGCCGACTTTGTATTGAGACGGTGTCTTATGTTTGTGATCGTAATACACATTATTGTACTCGCGAATTGAACGTGTCGTTTCGGTCGCGATATCTCGATTCGTTTGTCTTTCGGCGACTAGGTCGATATCAATATTCGCTAACTGAGTGATTAACTGTGTAAGAATTTTATCGGAGTGCTTCCGTCTGTCGTAACCGAGTAAGAGTTTCGAAGGTGAGTTTTTAATACTCGCGTGATAAGAATTATTTATAACGTACTGAGCTTTATTTATACAAGCCTTCCATTCGCTTGGCGAGGCTGTAAGTTTTTTAAGAGACGATTTTAAAAATCTGTTTACTCGCTCTACAATCCCGTTAGCCCAGGGTGACGCAACGGCAGTCAGCCTGTGTTTTATCGCTTGTTCATTAACGAACTTTTCAAATTCAGCGGAGATGAAAGCAGTTCCCCTATCGGAGACGATCTCTTGTGGAGGTCCAAAAATATCAAATAAATTTTTCAGACTGAAAGTGACCTCTCTCGTACTCGTAGTTTTGGTTGGATAAAGCCACGTGAATCTAGTGAAAGAGTCGGCTATTATCAAAATGTGACGGTACCCGTCTTTCGTTTGTTGTAAAGGTCTAAAGTGGTCAATATGCAGGATCTCTAGCGGATCCTTCGGTGTCTGAACTAAATGCATTTCACTCTCGCGTGAATGTGGAGAAGAATTGTTCATCACACACGTTATACAGTTATCTATGTGGTCAGCAACTCTTCTCCTTATTGAAGGGAACCACGCTTCGGTGATCCCTTCTACGGTTTTTTCCATTCCGCAATGAGCCATCTCATCGTGATAGACACGTATGATGTTTGAAATCATTGCTTCGGGAACAACGAATCGCGGACGATCCGTACCCTTACGATAAACTAAGCCTTGTATTAATTTAAATTTTTCGCTCTCGGCGAATTCTAATTCGTGTGCTATCACTTGGATGCGTGTATCTTGGAGTTGCTTTAGCTCCAATTCTCTCTCGAGGGGGATAGTGTTAACATATGAAATAGTTCGGCTGAGCGCGTCCACGTGTGCCATACGCTCGCCTGCTCGATGTTGCATATCAAATGTATAATTTTGGAGCGCTAACGTCCACCTCGCGATCCGTGGGTTTAAATTCGCATAAAATTCGCCTTATTGACCGCATAAACTAGCGCATTACAGTCGGTAACTATTGTAAAGTTGATCCTGTATAAGTAAATGTGAAAGCGCTCAATTGATCTGACAATCGCGAGCATTTCCAGCTCAAAACTGTGGTAGTTGCGCTCTGCTTGATTTGTCGCTTGACTGAAAAAGACTATCGGTTTCCACTCGCTGTGGTTCTGTTTTTGCAACAATATTCCGCCTAATCCGTGCATGCTTGCATCGGTATGCAGCTGCGTTTCGGCCTTCGGATTATAGAGGCCTAATACCGGATACGACGTTAATTCTTTCTTCAAATATTCGAACGCTTTTATGCAATCTGCATTAAAATCAAAAGTAACGCTCTTTCTGAGTAAATCGCGTAACGGTTTTGTCTTTATCGCGAAATTTTTGATAAATCTACGAAAGTAATTAGTTAATCCTAAAAATCTTTGAATCTCAATAACGTTCCTTGGCTGTGGAAATTTCATGATTGCTTCTGTGTGTCGAAGACTGATTGCGATCTCGTTGTGGGAAATTGAGTATCCTAAGTACTCTACTTTCTGTTGAAGGAACTTACATTTAGGTACGTTAAGTTCGAACTGGTATTGTTTGAGTATAAGCAAAACATCGTATATTGTTTGTATATTTTCTTCGACTGTATTAGAGGCGATCATGATGTCGTCAATATATACGATAACTCTATTGTCCTCTATTAACGGACACAAAATATTTACGAGTCTCTTCTGAAATTCTGCTGGAGACTCCGAAAAACCAAATGGTAAGCGCGTGTATTCGTATTGCCCGTCCGGTATGGCAAACGAAAAATATTAACTACATCTCTCGTCGACCTTAATTTGGTGAAAGCCATCCTTGAGATCGAGGAGAGTAAATACTTTCTTGTTTCCTAACAGCGAAACACAGTCTTCTATTATGGGAAATGGATATTTCTGTTTGATAACTCGCTGATTTAGCGGTCTTAAGTCTACGCACAATCGCATATTTCCGTTCTTTTTGCGAACGGAAACCACTCGCGCGCAGTAAGGAGAATTACTCTGCTTAATAATGCCACGCGACAGAAGGTCCTTAACAATATCTCGAATTTGAATCTTTTCGGCGTACGCGAACCTACGGGGCGCGTAAGCGTAAACTGAGTCGTCTTTTAGACGTATATTGACTTTATAATCGTCGTCTATAGGCTTAACGTCCGAATTTCGTATTTCGATTAGAATGCCCTTGAGGCGTTCTGTGGATTCCACCCCGAAGTCAGTCGATATATTATCGATACTATTAAGGGCGCTGTTGCCGTTCTCGGCGCATGCAAGAACTTGCAGCAACGTCTTCGAGAATGCGTGCGGAGGCGCGTCTTTTGTTTTCGGTGTGTATGTTGCCGTTATTCAGTGTTCGTCGAGGAAATCGCGCCCGACAACGAAATCTTGCGATATTGTCATCCTTAAGAACATGTAAGTGAATATTAAGGTCTATATCTTTTAATTGATCGAATGCGATGGTTGACACGATTGAGCCGTGTATTCCAACCGGTAAATTATTTCAAGCTTTGTACTCTTTTTTCGGCGCGAGTAACGCATGTAAAGTTTCGTTACAAAATTCATGATAAACTGAAGGTTTGACGAAAGATATCGGGCTACCCGTGTCGATTAGCGCGGATAAATCGCATTTTATATTATTAAAGGTCTTAACCTCTAACGCTATATTATTTAATTGTAGATTCCTACCCTGAAGTTGGATATGAGCAACGGTGTGGTTCTCTCGAGTTACCTCGACGGCTGAGACAACGGCTGGCGGTGACGTGGTGGACGGCAAGGCGGGCGTCGTTTTAGGCGTCGTCTGCAACCGCTCCCTCCACTGTCGTTTTCTGCAGTCTTCATAGGTATGTCCAGGCGTCTTGCAGAATCTGCAGCTGGGTGTTCCATCCTTCTGCTCTGCTTGAGTCGTCTGTGATGATTTTCCGCCTTTCTTTGAAGCCATGTCCTTTGCTTTCACTGATCTTGAGTCATTTGTGAGTCGTTTATCTGAATCCATGTTGACCGATGTAATTTTGTGCATCGCGTCCAAAAAGGAGTCTACGGATTCCACGTTCAGAGCGGCAGCGGTCTCTCGAAGAGAACGGCTAAGAATGCCGCTGATAAGTAAATGTATTGCACTTTCTTGCGGCAGATCAAGATCGTGCATCAACGTTAATTTGTCCATTGCGTATTTGATGAACGATTCTTTAAAATTATACCATTTACGTGCCTCTATTTTTTGCAAGGCTACATGGTAGAACGTTTTACGAGAAAATCTTTTCAGAATTGCATCCTTGAAACCTGGCCATGATTCCAACATCGTTCCAGAACCGATGTCGTACCAGCGTTTCGCGAGCTTAACTAGCTTGCTAGATGCTGCTAATAAGGTAACATCTGAATGTACCTTGTGAATTCGAGCAACTTGCTCTACTCTTTGTATCCATAACTGGACATTTTCTGTCTCTTGTCCTCCATATTCTGGAATCTGCGTCGCTAGCAACGATACGGCGTGCAACGTCGGTACCGTACTCAGCGTGGTACGTTGTGAGGACGGCGATGCTCCTCGGCTGATGGGAGACACTGTTTCCGGTATCAACTGCATCGTCGGTCCTTCCGGTGATTCGTTGGCTGGAGGCGCTTTATGCCCGGTAAGTGATTCGAGCATTCTCATCATAATTTCCTGTTGCCTCTTTTGGCCTTCTAAAATTTCCTGGTGCATTTGTTGCATCGGATTTACTACCGTAGCGATTAAAGAAGCTACGTCTGAGGAGACCTGCCAGGCCTGTATGGTCGTTGGGCCTGTAGTTGGCTCCTTAGTGACCGAAGATCCTGGCGTTGGCTTGCCTCCTAGAGCGAACTGAACGCCGGAGGCTTGCTTTGACGTTCCGGTATCGCTCGTTGAAGCTGATGAAGACTTTCTCTCCAGGTAGCTCATTATTAAATCTATGAGTTTCCTCGGATCCTCGCACAGAGGTAATTGGTGACGTTGTGCCACCTCCTGGAGTTCGTCTATTGAGAGTTTGTCTAATTGTGCTCGATCCATTTTTTGCTGATTGGAACGGCGCGGGACAAACTGAAATCTTCTGCGTCCTGTTCTTGCACGAAGAAGCGAAAAGTTGCGCTTCTTTCGCGTGTATCGAGAGCGCGAAAAACGGTAAAAACGCGTGTTGACGCGGAGAACCTTGAAAGATCGCACAATCTACGCGGATGAATTCCGGAAGATCGAGGACGACGGAATTTAGGAGGAAAAGGATAACAGGAGATTTGATCTTTAGCAAAGGTATTTGTATTTATCTCTGTTCTGTTCCTCTCTGAGTCTGAGTTGATCCCACTTCTGAGATATTATTACTGTAAGATTATTTGTAAAAGAATTGTGTAATATTATAATTAAATAAAGAGAAGAGATACTATACTTGCACCTTCTCCTAGCTTAGTTATTTTTAAATACTCTTGTTCTGAGGGAACTTAGGTTTGTCAGGGAGTTGGAAGTGAATAAGGAGATAGACGCTCCGTTTCTTATAAACGAACACTGCTTTTATTTTTAACACTTCTTACTCGTACAAATAACAAAGAATAAGGCATAGCTATTAAAGAGTCACGGCGGCCAATACTGGGCTTACTCCGACTCGTAAATTGCAGTACAGACAATTTAGAGTAAAAGATTGACGAACAACCCGAGCGTTACTCCGTTCGGCGGTCGGAGACAACCGTGCCACTGGTTCTCCCGTTTTCGGGCACGATGCGTGATAGTCGTTCGCGCCGCGTAACGGCGTGTGATATGATTATTGTAATTGTCGGATGAAGTGGCAGGTGTCGACAGCGACTGATGTCCTCGCAATTTCGAGCATTTAGTATAATTATCTTACAATATATATATGTGTGTGTATATTCATTACAACTTACACGGAAATGATTGTCGAAAGTATTGAGTATCTGAATCTCAAAGTCTGCAATATTATACATTACATAACCACTGTACTCTCTTTTGTAAAATGCTTATTATACTAACAAATAAATGAAATGAAAAATAAATTGCAGGTATCTATCGGATGGAGACAAATCGATAGTCTAAGCGGCAAAGTGGAAAATGTGGACGATATGATGAATGTTTTAAACAAAATTTCGAATCTTTATCCCTGCAAAGATGCTGATAACGATATTTGGTAATTAAAGTCACTGAATGTTATAAAAAAGTAACAAAACATTTTAGATTTTTAATTTATCGTATCTTTATAAGCTATGTAGCCTTGATTTATTTTTAAAAATCTTGTAAACATAACATACATTTCGTAGTGTGATATCATGTCATGGGTACGTGACAAGAGATTGCGCATCACGCGGTGTGCAACGTCAAAGATGTGGTCCATGTGCCAAACGTTATAAAAGCTGTGTGGGATGGAAATCGAAGAGACACACAGAAATTCAATTCAAACGTGCTAAGAAAAGAAAATGCCAAGAACAGGAGCTACTTGATAAAAACCTGATACAAATAAGAAAAAAAAATATAAATGTATATATAAATAAGAAACCAAAGATACAAAATTTTAATTCTAGTAATTTTCTTTATTTTCATTTTCCTTTAAAATGCATAAAACATAAACTCATATAAATATATAATATATACAATTCATATATCATAAAAATTACTGTACACTGATTAAATAATTATTGTATCAATAGTTTTCAAAATTTCACTCAGTTCGTCGACATTAGTAATTTTAATGTGTTTCGAAAAAAGCATAATCTCATCATTTATGTAAATATTAACACGTAAATTAGGGAATATAGCAATTTTTTTACTTACAATATAATCATCTTCCACCTTGTGTAAACCGAAAAATTTTTCATTTCCTCTTGTAAATCCCCAATTTGAAGAAGGCAGTCTGGCTAAATTCAAATTTTGTTGCATATACTTAAATTTTATTTCGTCGGTTGTATGCTCGATCTTCCTTAAATGTTCTTACATGCTTGTAAAACTAAAAAAAATTGTACATTGATTACACAGGCCCACAAAAAAAATGAACTTTAATGTCCATCGGCAAAACCATTGTATCCTTATGTATTTTTTTCCGCTGAATCCGAATCCGGCATCCGTTTAATCCCAGCACGTCAGGTTCAAGGGTATTTAAAGGTCAAATCAGGGAAAACAGTAATAACCTATTCAAAATATCAACATTGACATATACGTTTTGGGGGTCGCTAAATCCGAATCCGAGGTCTATTGTGACCCTTGGCGTCGACGTCAAGGTCATTATAAGGTCAAACATGTATATTCTGCAAAAAAATGAATTTTTAACCGCAGATTCTGAAAGAACAGACAATTTGACGGTCAGATATGATTGATATTTATTTTTTTATCACAGCCCTGAAGGTCAATGTCTGTTATTATATAGATGTGGTAAATTGCAAAAGTATTAGACTACTATATTAATACATTTTGAGGCTCACTGACTCCGAATCCGTGGTTAATTTGATAATAATATCAAGTGCAGTTCAAGGATATTTGAAGATCAAATCGAAGAAAAAATGCGAGAGTTGAAGAAGAAACTGTACTTCCATGTTTTTGCGGTCACTGTTTCTGAATCCGGGGCCAGTTTGACTATATCATCAGGATGAAGATCCTTTGATGGTCATATCGCGAAAAAATGTGCATATAAGAGTGTTTTGATTTCGCGAGTCGAAAGTAACTTATTCAGGAAGTCAGGTTACCGTATATCGAGAGCCAACCCTACCAAAAATTTTAGTACAGTCAAGACCTGATGGTATAATGTCAGTCATCACAAAACTCAGGATTATCTACTTTTCCTTACTCTTTTGTCTTCAAATGATCTATGAAGTGGATTCCGCTTTCGCTTCTTTCCGTCCACAATATGTTCTCTTTTCAACATCCAACAATAGTCCGCCATCATATTTCTGTCCCATCGACCCTGGTATCGTCGTTTCATTTCTTTAATATCTTGATGAAACCGTTCACCCTGTTCTTCGCTGTAGTCTCCGAGGTTTGGTGGAAAGTAATCGAGATGAAAATGTAGAAAATGTAGTTTCAAGTTCATTAGACAACCTAAGTGTTTGTAATTTTGAAGTAATTCATCAACTAATTTCTTGTATTCCTCGCTCTTATAATTACCTAAAAAGTTTTCAACCTCATCTTTGAAGCTAATTCATGCTGCTTTTTCTTTATTGCTCATCGTGTCAACAAATGCTTCATCTTTTAACAATGCACGGATTTGGGGTCCGTCAAATACACCTGCTTTTAATTTGGCGTCGGATGTTCTTGGAAATTTTGTACCCAAGTACGAGAAACATCGACCTTTTTTATTCAACGCTTTAGTGAATTGTTTCATTAAACCAAGTTTAATATGGAGGGGAGGAAGCAGAATCTTAGATGGCTCTACCAATGGCTTGTTAATGATGTTTTTCTTACTGGGCTCAAACGCTTGTCTATCAGGCCAGTCAGCTCTTATATAATGACTCTCGCGGTCTCTGCTATCCCACAAGCATAGGAAACTTTGTGAAGCCTGATTGCTGACCTAAAATTATGGCGAGGATCTTGAGATCACCACAGATTAGCCAGTTGTGTTCTTTGTACTGTATCTTATTGAGTAATATCTCAATATTTTTGTATTCTTCTTTCATGGTTACCGAATGTGCTATGGGTATTGATGCATATTTATTTGTGTTATGTAATAATACGGCCTTCAGACTTCGCATAGAAGAATTTATAAATAATCTCCATTCTTCAGCTTTGTATACATCTTTCTTCAGTTCATCCATTAATCCCATAACATCGTGACAATATACGAGGTTAGTGTCTGTAGAGAAATATTTTCTGAAGGATTCGTCTCTATTTCGGTAGTGAGAATTGTTTGTCAGTAGATTCTTTTCCTTCAACCTGGAAGCAAGGAATTCAGCCCCTTCTTTTGATAGACCTAACTCCCTCACTATATCATTAAGTTCTTTCTGATCAAATGTTCCTCTCACCTCAGGTTTTAGTTCTACTGGCATGTATTCATCACCGCTTTCGTTCGTTTCTTCACTTTCACTCTCGACCTCAATAGTTGTGTCAACCTCTAATTCGCCAAGTAAAGAAAAAGTGTAACTTTCTTGATTTTTATCTCTTTCTTCCGTTGGAGCCACATGATCCTCCGATGGCTTAGTTGCACTAGAGACACTTGCATACGTAATGTTATGGACATTTGATGAGTTGAAACCTACAGTTTTTATCATACAAAAATAACAGTCCTCTACACTTTCTGGCTCACTCCAAATCATAGGCCTTACGAATTGTAATGGTGTCTTATTGTTTTTGTATCGTTCAAACGAAAATCTACAACGATTGCATATCAATTGTGGTAGCCAATACTGCTTCTTTTCAATGACTTTGCACCCGAAACATTCTTCATACACTAATTTCAAATTATTAGTGAATTTCCGAAGATTCGATTTCTTTACATGGTATTTCCCACAAACATAACAGAAGAAATTCGATTTTCCGTTACACCTGTGAGGTGTAGAGCGTATTCTTGTAGCATTGTACTCTACAGAGACCAAGTTTCCCACCAATGTAGAGCTGCAGTCGCATGATGACGACGATTGCGGGCCTGCTTGCTCACCCTGACCAACCGCCGATACTGGGCATCCGAAACCCTGCATCGTACTCCCTTGTGTGTCGGCCATGACGGCATACTGCCTTGACCCCAGGGCTTAGCCGGATAAAAAAAGAAAAAAAAAACGTTTTCCGCCGTCACCACGTGGAGGTGCCCTGGGTTCCGACACACGATAAATTCAGGAATGATAGCAGGACCGCTAAAATTTCTTTTACATTTTTGGAGAATTTAAATTGCCAAAATATTGTTTATCTGCTAAGGTCATTGCTATTTACGAAGAATGCTTTGCACGGAAAAAAGTAGATAGTTGGGGCTACTACTTAAGTTGTAAAATGCGGGTCAAACATCTTTCGTATATGCCCTTATTATTTAGATAGTAAGACCAACCATTTAATAGTAACACCACGTATAAAAGATGTTTGGTCCGCATTTTACTATTTAAATAATAATCCAACCGTCAATTTTTTCCGTGTGGTTTAAAGGTTTTAAGCCAGAATATGAAGTAGGTACCCCGCTCAAACTTGGTTTCATTCAACAGTTCGCCGAAGCTCTCAATAAGAAAGAAGACTGTTTTGAATACATACGCGGAGAAAAAGGATTGACGAAATTTTAATAAAATTAGTTCGGTAATGTTGGTATATAACGGTACAAGAATAAAGTTTACCATTAGTTCGGTAAAATCATTTTCAGGAAACACTAAGTCGCAAAGACAAAATATTATCACGACATTAAGGGATTGATAGACGAACTGAAGAAAGATCTGTACCAAGCTGAAGAATCGAGATTATTTATAAATTATTCGATTTGATCTTCAAATATCCTTGAACTGCACTTGATATTATCAAATTAACCACGGATTCGGAGTCAGTGAGCCT
>NW_017295891.1:0-719 GCF_001594075.2 Trachymyrmex cornetzi | reverse complement strand
TCGACGCCAAGGGTCCCAATGGACCTCGGATTCGGATTTAGCGACCCCCAAAACGTACAATGTTGATATTTTGAATAGGTTATTACTGTTTTCCCTGATATGACCTTCAAATACCCTTGAACCTAACGTGCTGGGGTTAAACGGATGCCGGATTCGGATTCAGCGGAAAAAAATACATAAGGATACAATGGTTTTGCCGATGGACATTAAAGTTCATTTTTTTTGTGGGCCTGTGTTATCTTTCTATACCTCCGTAATCCTGTAATCCCATAACCCCTTGACCCTAAAACACCGAAACCCCATAACCCCATTCTAGAATATGCCCAATTACAAATTTGAATACGCATCATGTCTTACCTGCACAATGTCACGACTCATTCCAAAAACTGCATTAACATGTCGTCAGTATTCAAAAACTCCACAAAAATCATAATGAGTTTGACCTTGTAATCCATTCAAAATTAGTGTTTTCTCAAAATTTGGACTAGTTTTATAGAGTTTTTCGATACTGACGACATGGTAATGCAGTTTTTGGAATGAATCGTGACATTGTGCAGGTAAGACATGATGCGTATTCAAATTTGTAATTGGGCATATTCTAGAATGGGATTATGGGGTTTCGGTGTTTTAAGGTCAAGGGGTTATGGGATTACAGGATTACGGAGGTATAGAAAGATAATCAAAGTGCGTGATGGTTTCGATTATGGGGCATTCTTTTA
>NW_017295890.1:0-774 GCF_001594075.2 Trachymyrmex cornetzi | reverse complement strand
GACCAACGCGCGCGCGGCATTCGATAGAGAATCATTTGTATCCGTTTGTACCTCCCTTACTTTCGTTTTTACCTCAAAGGGTTCGGAGATACAGCGTTTTCAATTTTTGCGCAACCCCTATATAGCGAAATTCGCCAATTTTTAAGATATCGAAATGGGACCAACGGCATTCGAAAGAGAATCGTTTTTACCTGTTTTTACTTCCTCCCTTACTTTCGTTTGTACCGCATATTTTTCGGAACGAAGAGATTTGTTTTTTATTCTACTTATATTAATTTGACGAAAGATGGTCATTTTTTGCCGTGTGACCGATTCTTCAGAAGTAATCTGTAAATTGCATTTACCATTTTTAATTCACAAAGTGTGGCGATTTGTTTACTTTATAAATTTTCTGGTCTAAAAACTTTTTTTGTGGTCTAAACTCTTTTTGCTCTAAAAACTTATTTTCTGCCGCCGGTATTAGCATTATCCGAGATGTACCACGGGGAGTTTACGCGGTCGGACTTACATCTCGCATGTAATTGTGTTCATGTCAGAGTATGTGTGTGTGTGTGTGTTTGGGTGAATGGTGTGTTTTTCTTATTTTTATTTATTTTTTTAAAGACTGCATGTATACTTATATTGCTACATTAGCCTAATTGAATCCACTCCTGGATATCGGCCTCTTCCAATCATTTCCATTATACATGGTCTTTGAATTTGGAAGGATTCGGAAGCTTTATAAAATGACTCCATCTGATGATTAAGAGATCTTTGATCATCAGCGCCGTTCGG
>NW_017295889.1:19282-20090 GCF_001594075.2 Trachymyrmex cornetzi | reverse complement strand
ACGCGTCGAATCATGAGAAAGAGAAAAGTTGGCGCCGAGAGACGTCGGCTCGTCGAGGAATTGTACGCTCCGGCGAGGAGAAATTTTCCGCGAAGGCGTGTCATAGTCCAGGGATACGACGATCTGTGGCAGGGTGGTATCGTCGAGATGCGCCCGTACTCGAGCTTCAACAGAGGCCACCACTACATACTCACCATCATCGATGTGTTGAGCAAGTACGCGTGGGCCATACCGCTCAAGAGCAAGGGTGGAAGCAAGACGGCTAACGCTATCGCTGAGATAATTCGAGCGAGTGGAAGATGTCCGAAAAATTTACAAACTGATATAGGGAAGGAGTTTTACAACGCCGATGTGCAGAAGATTTTGAAAAAACGTGACGTTAATCACTATTCCACGTATTCGACGTTGAAAGTGTCAGTGGTCGAGCGGTTTAATCGTACACTCAAAAACGACATGTGGAAGATGTTTACACTCAACGGCAATTACAAGTGGGTCGACGAGCTGCCGCGTCTCGTATCGTATTGCAACGCGCGCAAGCATCGCACTATCGGCGATATGCGACCCGCCGACGTAATTCCCGCGATTGGCGAACGACTCTTGAACACGGTGTACAGCGCGATAAAAATCGCTGGTCCGGCAAAATTCAAAGTTGGCGATTCGGTACGCGTGAGCAAGTACAAGACGGTTTTTGAGAAGGGTTACACGCCAAATTGAACCACCGAGGTGTTTACGATCGTTAAAGTGCAGCGTACCAATCTCGTAACCTATCTACTCGAGGAAAATCCATCGCTGGAGCGTTCTACGAGCA
>NW_017295889.1:18886-19157 GCF_001594075.2 Trachymyrmex cornetzi | reverse complement strand
ACGTTGTTTGAATTTCAAGAAATGATTCGTGTATTTTTTTCTTTTATACATATAAAAAATATATCAATATAAGTATATAAACGTTTTTTATTACTCCCCCATTCATCTTCGTTTGAAGTATATATAAAATACTTATAAATGTACGATACATGAAATGAAAAATAATAGTAATATATAGTATATAATAATTGGTACTGCAAAAGTATAATAGTAATACATATATATAAATGTAAAAAATATACATAAAGTGAAACTTAAAATAGTGATAATA
>NW_017295889.1:16576-17995 GCF_001594075.2 Trachymyrmex cornetzi | reverse complement strand
TTACATTTGTCGCGATACATCGGTGACATGTACTCGTGGTGAAATTCGTACAAGCAGACCTTTGATATGTCTAGTATGCACATACCCACGTAAGTCGGCTTGTTGAATTTCACCTCGAGTTTGCGCAGTTCGACGGCGATTAGATTCTCCGCGAAGACTCTGCGGCTGTGGAAATTCGGTTTCGCGATCGTTGCCTCCGCGCCGTACCGTCCATCCCATTTCGTTACTAATTTTACATCAACGTGATTGCCACATTCTCCATGGTCTTGCCGAATACCGCGTTGTTCATTAATTTATATAAATTTTTTTCAAACTCATTCTTTGCTACAGTTCTAAATTTTGTATTCAGGTCAATGTAATCGCGGAGTCATGGAGATTGAGCGAATTGTAATACCCGGTGGATCTTTGTTACGCGAAGACCGTGACGAGTACATTGCTGCAAGTTGCGGTAGTGGATGACGTAACGCTACTTATTGTACAGCGTCGCTAGAAGTTTATCCTCGCGCTTGCCGGGCGGCTTATCGCGCGTCGGGCAGAAAGGTAGGTCAGTGTGCCGGTCGTGCAGATGTTGCGGATACTCGAGATCGACCTCGAGAATATAACCTGTGGACGAATCCGGAGCGATCGCGCTCACGTCAAAGTTTGCGACGTCTTCGACCCATCGAAATTCGGCGTACGGCAATGGTTGACACATCGCCCATCCGTACAAATTATTCACATCGTAGTACATAAGGTACGACGACGGTTTCAATGAGTCGTACGAACGCATGTATTTGTTATTAGCCTGCGCGTATCTGCCGGAACATTGACTGAGGCCACCGCGTATACCGCGCTCGATGAACATGACCATATCGATGTCGGTGAGCAACTCAAATCTTACGCGCGTATGTTTTAGCATTGCGTCCCACGTGAAACCTGGCAGTGTATAATAATGCGCGGGATCGAGACCGTAACTCGCGACACAACTTTCGCGGAAATTTTCGAAAATGTCGGCTAATAACAATACATCGGTTTTGAAGTACAGATCGCTGTACTCGCCGAGCGTTCGGATGGAGAATCGCTGCCATACGTTCATGGCGTGAGCGTAATCGCTCTCGGATACTGTATCGCCCGTCAATGAACTATAAAATGATTCGCGAGGTGGCAAGCATCGCTCATTTAATTTATCGACGCAGTCAACATACTCGTACAGGAATACACCTTTTCGCGTGAGTAATTCAAATTCTTCGTCCGATAATGTTGGAAATTCGGAACGTACAATTTTTAATTTGTCTTTAGTAGCAAAGCAAGGTATATCCTCGCCCATGGGATACCCTGCGGGGTGAGGGGCCGGGGGGAAAACTGGACGAGAGGGGTACTGTGGTGCGGGGGGGCAGCCAATGAGCGAGCTGCTTTAGCCTCCCACTATCTCTCGCGGTT
>NW_017295889.1:16084-16333 GCF_001594075.2 Trachymyrmex cornetzi | reverse complement strand
TCGATTTCGCTCGCACCAACGCTCGCGTCGATGAATTGGATCGAAGATTTTTGGAAGGACACACCGTACCGTTCGATTGCATTTGCTCACACCAAACGCTCCATGTTGTTTACCTAACACCTATTCTTTAGTGTTATTTTTTGTAAAGTAGTTGTTTAATAAAAAAATGATATTAAAATAAGAATGATTTCCTTTTACGCAGTTTTGCATATTTTCCTGTTGGGATACCACATCCTTAACGAGAATTTT
>NW_017295889.1:14756-15764 GCF_001594075.2 Trachymyrmex cornetzi | reverse complement strand
AAAATTCTTAAGATCCCATGTGTAAGTATAGTAGAATTTATAATATATGACGTATAAATAACAATATATATATCTAATTCACGTTTATGCTCTGTTTCAGACTACACACCAGGGAAATATTAATATTAAAGGATATATGAATATTTTAACTAGACAAATAATACATGCGGACAGACGGGCCGAACGAGAATTTCGAGCAGAGTATATGGATATCTGGGATGACGGGGAGTTATTTTTTAATGAATTATTCGGTCTTCGACCATATGAACCTAATTTTGCAGAGGATGTACGCATGTGGGAATGTAAGTTAAATATTTAATTGATATAAATATAATTAAAAAAATATGTGTATATTTATCATTTTACAGGAAGCTGCGGCTTGTTTTGCGAGACGTCACGCTTACACACACTGTGATGTTATAATGAAAAGTAAAAATTTATATTATAATATGTATCACACACTATAATATTGTAGCGTGTTCATACACACTCCACTATATATATAAAATAAATTAATAAAAATTATTAATATTATAATATGTATCGTTAGTGTTACCTTAATTCGTACAGTATCTAGAGTCATGTACTCCATATCGTCGATGTTTCCAATATTTTCGAATTCTTCTTCAAATTCAGCAAAAAACCCATCAACGATACGGAGTAGATGTTCTTCGGGTATATTCCGCACAATATTCATTATGTTTTCCATTATGTGTACACTGCACACTGTATACTGCACAAGTTTCAAATTAGATTAACTGTCCGTGACAGCGCGAGTGACATTATATACTACGATTAAGCAGCAGTTTTTCATTTTTTTCCTTGAAAGATTATAGACCATTTCCTTTTCCTTTTAAACTATATACGAATATTCTTGAGGCTTTCACGGGTGTTTCCTATATGACAATCTTGCGTTTTCTCCGTGTTCAAATCCATTCTTGGAATGCCAACGTTTCGTGAACCTTGCAGTCCACTTCATCAGGGCGAGGAGCAGCCTGATACTAAGCT
>NW_017295889.1:11962-13604 GCF_001594075.2 Trachymyrmex cornetzi | reverse complement strand
ATATGTATCACACACTAAATATTGTAGCGTGTTCATACACACTCCACTATATGTATAAAAATAAATTAATAAAAATTATTAATATTATAATAATATGAATCGTTAGTGTTACCTTAATTTGTACAGTATCCAGAGTCATCCGACATGTACTCCATATCGTCGATGTTCCCAATATTTTCGAATTCTTCAAATTCAGCAAAAACCTCATCAATGATATGAAGTAGACGTTCTTCTGGTATATTTTGTACGATATTAACAATGTTTTCCATCACTGCACACTGTACACTGCACACTGTACACTGCACAAGTTTCAAATTAGATTAACTGTCCGTGACAGCGCGAGTGATAATATATTATACGATCAAGCAGCATTTTTTCATTTTTTCCTTGAAAGATTATAGACCATTTTCTTTTCCTTTAAACTATATACGAATATAAGTAAATGTAGTGTATAAAGGTAGGGTAAATAAATAAAAGTGTTTTATAATTAATAGAATAGTATTTATTATCGAATAGTGTACACAATAGTATTTATTATCGAATAGTGTACATAATTAATGCTCTCCGAAAACTAGAGCGATCAACTCACAATCGAGGATGTTGTTGCGGTCGAAGGATTCGTCATCATACATCATTTTCAGCATGTTCGCAGATTTCGTGACAGTGGACGCGATAGCGAGGAGCCGTGAAAATTTTTTGTCAACGTTATCAGTCATTGCGGTTAAGGAGGAAATGAGACGATTCACACAGTATTCAAGGTTAAATATATTAAGTACAGTGCTTTTCGACATGGATAGACGAGCTGTACTTGTTTCTAAGCGCAGTATTGGTAGATTATTGATTCGTCCGAAGCGTAACGTTAAATTTCCAATATACAATGGAGACGGCGTCGCGCGTATTCCTCTATTATTCTCATCGTACTGCAAAAGGGACAAAATGACGTGTTTTTGTTCAAGAAGCTCTTTCCAGATGTCCGGTGAAAGCGGAATCTCTTTACCGTGAGAATCTCTCAAAATGATAGTTACGTAAGAAGGGAGTTCGACATTAATACCAATGTTCAAGTATTTGTAGCCAGTTACGGTTAACGGATATCTTCTCTCGAGAATGCGTACGATAGAACGATGTGTGATTTGATGTCTGAAAGAAAAAAAATGAGTGAATAGAATAAAAGGATGCAAAGAAAAAAATACTTATTTGATGTGTTTTCATTATTAAGATTTTCATCATCGAATGGTCTCTTCACACCTGTTTCGTTAAGATTGTTCTGTTCCATGAGATACTTTTCAATATCCGCGTTGTTGAGCATTGGCGTGTATTCTTACAGTATTATCCTCACGATCGAACACGTGGATGTTGTCGGAATGACTGTTCCTTGTATACTAATCGTTTAAAACTATTATAGTATTGATTATATATGTCCTTCCATCTTTCCCCTCTCCTTCTTCTTATTTCTCGTTGTGTTTTATGTAGTACTCGATCGAAGTAGTCGACTCAAGATATTCTGCATTTGTTGCAATAATCCATCTCTCGAACATTCGACGTTGAGTATGTTTATATTAAATTTACCAGCTTTTGTTACAGTTCTCGTGAACTCGTTAAATTGGTAGAATTGTTGTTTTTTAGCAAAGTACAGATTACCATC
>NW_017295889.1:6246-8371 GCF_001594075.2 Trachymyrmex cornetzi | reverse complement strand
GCCCACCTCTCTTATCCCAGCAGTCGCGCGCCCTGAAACCGCTCGCAGGGAGAAGACCGCCGGGACATAACACTACGTTTGCACTTGCGAATGGCCACTCAATTTTTCGTCAATGACTTATGTCTGTTAACGGTATGCAACCGTGCATGCAGTTCACCCTTTCGTCAATAGATACAACTATTGCGGTCAATGTTACAATTGACCCTTTGTTTCAACCGACACCACTCTCCCCTACCGAACGTGAACGAATCGAACAACAAATTTTATTTCGCCAAAGACGACGCGGAAATTACAATTCCCAAAGGTTCGTACGAAATGCGAGACATAAATGAATATTTGAAACGCGCGATTTTACGAAAACATCCGCCGTGACGCGCTTGAAACCGTTGACGTAGTGCGTGGCGACAACAATAACAATAACAACGACAGCGATGACGATGGTGGAGAATACCCGATTACGCTCCGCGCAAACTACAACACGATGAGATATGAGATTAGATGTGCATACAGGATAAATTTTGACAGGTCCAACAGCATTGGATCGCTGCTGAGATTCTCGTCGAAACGTATACTGCGACCGCGAAGATGGCACGAATCGGACATGTTGATAAACATAATGAACGTAAACGTTATCCGCGTAGAGTGTAACGTGATCGCGGGCGCGTACAGCAACGGCAAAAGCGTGCACACGATACACGAATTTTCACCGAGCATGCCGCCAGGATATAAGATATCGGAACGACCGGCGCAGATCATTTACCTGCCGATCATCGCACGGAGCATTACGGATCTAACGGTACGCGTCGTCGACCAGAACGGACGATTGCTCGATTTTCGAGGAGAAGAGATCACCGTTAGATTACACGTACGACGGCGACAGTGATAACGCGAGCGTGAGATGCTTATATTGAACGGAACGGAGCGCACGCAGAGAGATAACGCATTCTTTATAAGGCCGGTGACGTCACAGCTTGATAACACTCGCTCATCCAGCTGCAATGGGAAGAAGAAGCTCAGCGTGTCGAACGTTACATTTTTACAATCTTTGGGATTCGCAGTGCGCAATATTTGAGATGACTGATATCCTAAACATTAAAGATGAGCCGATCTTCGACGATCGCATCGTCAAGATTGAGACTCACACGTACAACCCGTTCGCCAACACAACGTTCGCCAACACAGCGATGAGATAAGAATACCAATACAGCAACAGGATCTGTACACACTGCCGTACGAAAACTTTCTATACGTCGAGGGAAAATTGACGAAGAACAGAGCGGTCGAGGGCGCTAACGTGGCCTTGGGAAATAATTGCGTCGCGTTCATATTCGACGAGATTCGATATGAACTCAACGGTGTGGAGATTGACCGTAACAGAAACGTTGGCATAACTAGCACGCTCAAAAACTATGTAACAGTGTCGTCCGACAGAAGCGTGATTCTGCGGAATGCCGGCTGGGACGCGCAGACTACTCAGGCTGGATACTTTAATTTCTGTGTACCGCTCTACGTGCTGCTGGGATTCTGCGAAGATTACAGGCGCGTGGTGATCAACGCTCGTCACGAGTTGATTTTAATACGAGCGCGCAACGACAACAATTGCCTGACGGGAGATCCTGCGACAGAGCCGATACTCGAATTATTGAAAATACAGTGGCGAATGCCGCACGTATTATTGAGCGAGATAAATAAGCTGGCGATGCTCCGCGCTCTGGAGAGCGGGCGATATCTGAGCATGGCTTTTCGCTCGTGGGATCTGTACGAGTTTCCACTCTTGCAGAGCACAACCAAGCATTCGTGGGCCATCAAGACGGCTACTCAGCTCGAAAAGCCTCGCTACGTCATCTTCGCTTTGCAAACAGGCCGAAAAACATCATGTCCGAAGATGTAAGTCGTTTCGACTGCAAGTTAACCAACGCGAAACTACCTGAACTCGGAATGTTATCTGTACGATGACTTGAATCTGGATTTCGAGAAAAACAGGTGTGCGATTCTGTACGACTTGTACGCACGTTTCTGCAAGGGCTACTACGGATACGAGTATCTCGAGCCGAATCTCACCTTTACGACTTTTTTACGTCATGGTCCGTTCGTGATCATCGATTGCTCGCGACAGAACGAATCG
>NW_017295889.1:3801-5770 GCF_001594075.2 Trachymyrmex cornetzi | reverse complement strand
AGAACGCATGCACATCGAGACCTTGGACGCAGTGTGCGAAGACATGAAATCGTTGGCTACTCTGGATGTTGCTAATACTATGCGATGCGGACAACATATTAAGAATTGCGCGTTACAAAATGTATTTAAAATATATAACTGGTGGTTGCACAAGAATTTTTAAATAAAAAAAACGTTAACGTATTGATTATGTATTTCTTTTCCCTTCCATTGTAATACATGTATAAACGTGTGCGTATGAACGTGTATGTACGAACGTGTATGTACGAACGTGTACGTATTAACGTGTACGTATGAACGTGTACGTATAAACGTGTACGTACGAACGTGTACGTATTAACGTGTACGTATGAAGGTGTACGTATAAATGTGTACGTATACACGTGTACGTACGAACGTGTACGTATAAACGTGTACGTATAAACGTGTACGTATTAACGTGTACGTATTAACGTGTACGTGTAAACGTGTACGTATTAACGTGTATGTACGAACGTGTACGTACGAACGTGTACATATAAACGTGTACGTACGAACGTGTACGTATAAACGTGTACGTACGAACGTGTACGTACGAACGAATATAGACAGTGTATAAGGCTTTTTTCGGTCAATCATAAATTTCAAGCGTTAAACATGGATCGAGCGAGAGACTACTTACATCGAAAATCGATCGAGCGAAAGGGGTGCCGTCCCGTACCTTCGCCAAGTCCGCCAAGTCCACCGTCGAAGAAGGAAGAACCGAAATATTGGGAATGCCCTGTTGAAAACACGTCAACGACGTCAACGTCATCGAAATATAAACCATAATATATATATATAGGCTATAACACGTAAACGCGTATGTACGAACGTGTGCGTTTAAACGTATGTATAAACGTGTACGTATAAACGTATATGAGGCACCCCCTCTTCAATTCTAAAAGTTTTATCATATACGCCGCAATTTACGCGGGTACAATCAGTCTTGCGATATCCACTTGTACGGACGGTCGACAAAATGTACTTCGCCAAAGAGAGGAATACATCGTACGAAATGAAGAAAGACTGCAGTAACACGTAAGTTTCTATTATCTATACGCAAAACGAAACGTTTCTTATACAATAAATAACGTTTTTCAATATTATATATATATTATATATATATATATACATAGTATGGAGCATCGCGCGGTGCGTTTGCTGAGCAGACGTTACAACCTGACGAATACGGGCTACAAGTATTTGGAAATTGGAATCAACGTTGGTCCACCGAGTTACGTGGAGATCGCCCTGGGAGACAATCGCGGACACGAACTGTGGCTGTCTCTCGAAACGTGGAAGGGTCTCTACGAGCAGCGATGTAATATTTACAAGATGCTGCGAAACGAACACAAAGACAATTTCATAAGCGTTGGACCGCTAACCGTCAGAGTGTGCACGATGAACGATGCCACGCTCGTGCGCCTGGATTCTTCGTCCGTACGCATTACGATAACCGAAACGACGTTACGCCGAATGTTCGCGTTTGATGTATGTATCGACGTAACGTTCGAACGATTGGTTCGACTCGTTGATACGGTCGATGTCAAGTATACGCGATTCTCCAACATTGCATCCGAAGACGCTATACGAGATAGCAATGTCTTTAACAAGCATCAGCTCGTCGATTGCGAGCTATTGGCTTTAATTTTTAATACACAAGAAAAAAAAACCGATGTAATAATATGTGAATAAAAATTTTGTCGTTCACATCAAATATATATGTACTTTCTTTGCTTTCCTTCCATCCGTCCATCCTATGCCTCGACGTGCTCTCACACTTAGTTTATGTAAACATCTGCGGACGCTCCTCTTAACGCGTCGTGTCACGAATCATATATATGTGTGTATGTATATGTATGAACGTATAAACGTATGTATATGAAAAAAGAAAAAAGAAAAAAGAAAAAGGGGGAATAATAGGTGTGAAAATAAACGCGCGCAATTC
>NW_017295889.1:2863-3791 GCF_001594075.2 Trachymyrmex cornetzi | reverse complement strand
CACTACTTAGCAACGGCGCAATGCATCGCGATTTTTAGCCTATATTATAAAGAGTGTCACAACGACATAGGCGATAGCTTTTCTCGTGAAAGCACTTGAAACTGTTTATATACAACTGCTGTCTATCGACAAAGCCTAGGCAGGCTCGTTGTTTTTATATACAACTGCTGTCTATCGACAAAGCCTAGGCAGGCTCGCTGAAGCGAAGGATGGATCTCAGCATCAGTCTTTGTTCGCGTGCGGGAGTATTTTGACGTGAGTGATTTTTTTCCTTACGCAAGTGATCTCTTTTTTATCGTTTATGTCATTCAATGCAAGTGAAAGTGATAATGTGTTTTTATAGAAAAAAACTTGTGTGTAATAAACTGTTATTAGTGCCTATAATGAGCAACCTGGGAGACGTCCTAGAGATCCGGTACGAGTACCCGGTTGAGGGGGTAAGTAGTTCTAGATTTTTTGATTTAAACATTTTTTTTTAATTTATTGCTAGATTTTTTTTTATTTAAAAAATTTTTTTAATTTTATTGCTATATTTTTTATTTAAAAAATTTTTATTTTTTATCGTTTTTCCCTAGTATCTCGTAGTTGATAATCAAAAAGTCGAACGGCTGCAATTAGCCAAGGAAGTCGGGATCCTGAAGATCCCATTGGTAAGATTATAAATTATAACTTATACACTATACATTCTGATTCTGATTCTATTTTTTAATTCTAATTGTACTCTTTTTTTTCCAGAAGACGCATCGCTGTGATATATGGATAAAAGGGTTCATAAACCCACATCATTGGCACAACGTGCGGGCAGAGAGACGAGCAGAACGACTTTTCAGATTGTATTATTTGGATATTTGGGAAGACAACAGCCTTTTTTTAGAAGAGCTGTTCGGTCTCCGGCCGTACGAGTCGGATGAATCGGAAGAGTTGTGGT
>NW_017295889.1:1924-2682 GCF_001594075.2 Trachymyrmex cornetzi | reverse complement strand
ACCAGTACCCCCCGCGCCCCGCGCCCCCCTCTAGCCCCCGTGGATCAGAACCCTCCTAGTATACCTACTTATATATTTTATTTCGTAACGTTTGAAATAATGATAATATCTGAAATTAATTTTCGATCGTCAATTTCCTACTAACATCTTATAAAAACATCTTGTAAAAAACTTATTGCAACAAATATTACCTCAGCTGGGGTTCAACCTAGATTTCTCGATCTCCGGTCGGGTGCTTAACCTTTTGATTACTAAAGATTGAGTAATATTCTTCGCACTAACCGATACGTAGTATATATTAGGTGTTAAACTTAATTCCTGCCATTTTCCGTCTCTACAATTGATTTGTTTCGAAGGGAAGATTAATGAAATACCTTAATCAAAGTAATTTCCTCCATTTTCTACTTTATTACTAATTAATAATACTTTATTAATAATACTTTGATTAAGGTATTTCTCTTCGAAACAAATCAATTTTGGAGACGAAAAACGGCAGGAATTAAGTTTAACACCTAATAAATATGCATTAAAACTGTTAATACATGGCAGCGTGTATACATATAAATATTTTCTTATGCCGGGTGTCCTTAAATTTCCCATCCTGAGCAGGGAGAGTGGAACTGAATCGAAAAGTCCTCTACCATTTTGCGATTTCTGCAATGGTTAACGAGATATTAATTACTATGAAACAACCTGACTTTGCGCGGACGTAGCTCGTCGATCACGGGCTGCGGCCAGGGTTGCAAAGAGGTTCGGCC
>NW_017295889.1:1446-1849 GCF_001594075.2 Trachymyrmex cornetzi | reverse complement strand
AGAGTGTAAGTACGTGTAGGTGTGTGTGCGTGTGTGTACGTGTGATACCAGTTGTCGCGGCTGGTATTTGCTGACGGCGGTGTATGCGTGTGTGTACAAAGTATGTGTCGGTGTGAGTGTGCGGTGTGTATGTGTGTGTGTGTGTGTGTGTGTGTGTGTGTGTGTGCGGCGGGCACGATTCGCAGCGCGAATCGTGGTCGCGTGATTCGCTCGGTGACGCGCGGTATGCGGGACGCGGGCTTACACCGTTTCCACGTGTTGTTCGCGCGACGCGTCGCAACGCGAGGAGCGATACGTCGCCCCGAGATGTGCGCTTTCTGCCTACACGTGCGATACGGCACGACTTCGATTGTCGGGAGCACCCGACGGAGGCGGGCAAAAGCCAACCTCCTGGTTCTCGTCG
>NW_017295889.1:0-1078 GCF_001594075.2 Trachymyrmex cornetzi | reverse complement strand
TGGAACAATACGAGCGAGAGCTGCGGCGCTCGGCGTCGTTCGGCGACGCTCGCGGACTTGCGAGTTCACGCGGCCTATTATTATGTTTGTCTTATAAAATGTCGAGCGCACCGCGCTCTCATCGCATACGGTGACCGGGGGTCACCGTAGCGGCATCCGGCGAGTTGGCATTGCCGGGAACGATGCATTTATGGGGGTGCATCGTTACAACTAAAAATCGCTAAATATTGGTTTTCAATAATTTTTTACTCAAATACTATTAACTTTACAGAAAAATTGCAAAAGACGAAAATCATTTAATTTCTTCTCGTATATCATTAAGAATTTTTTCAGAATTTTTTAGCAACTTTTTAGTACTGCATTTTCTTATTTTTTCCACCAAGAGAAAATACGGTATTAATTCTGACAAAATTCTCAGAACTTTATAAGAAAATAAACATTTTTATCTCTTGCTGCCTTTTGTAAAGTTAATAGTGTTTGAATAAAAAATTATTGAAAATCAATATTTATTTATAATAATTTTTAGTAATTAATATATATCTCGTTAATCATTGCGAAAATCGCAAAATGATAAAGGACTTCTCGATTCAGTTTAGTCTGCTCTACCTACTCAGGATGGATGATGCCGAAATTTAAGGACACAAAATTTATGTACCAATAATATCAATATGTACCAATAAATACTAAGCGTTTATTGGACTAAAGACAAGGTCCAAGATGACGGTGAAATAGTCAATAGGAAGGCTGTCGGCAAGATAAAAGAAATGCGCTACTGTAGTAATATAAAGTTTTATTCAACAGTTCTATCCTTGTTTGATTGACACGGTAGCGTTGACCAGCGCTGACAGAGCGATCCCCGAACGTATCTCTTAATTGCAACCACAACGACAAGCCGCATTTGACGCGTTCTTTAAATATTCTAGTTCGCCTTAATTTAATTAGCTGTTAGATGACAGCTCTTTCTGGCTGTTCTGATTCGTATACTTGTAGGTACATGTAAGTAGTATGTGGGCAGCCATGGAGCGTCATAACAAACCCCCAACACTCCACCCCTGGCGCCAAAACAAACCCCCTCTTC
>NW_017295888.1:86853-87104 GCF_001594075.2 Trachymyrmex cornetzi | reverse complement strand
ACTGCGTAATCACTCGTGTCGAATCTATTTATATCGCGTTTCATCACATCATAGATATCATCATTTTATTACATTCTACGTAATATATGAGGCTATCTGTGTCGGTATACGTAATTTTACATTTTTCACGAAACACCGGTGCCATGTACTCGTGGTGAAATTCATACAAACATGTTTTCGATATATCGAGGATGCACATACACACGTATATCGGTTTGTCGAACTTCACCTCGAGCTTACGCAGTTCTATC
>NW_017295888.1:86178-86463 GCF_001594075.2 Trachymyrmex cornetzi | reverse complement strand
GGACAGAACGGTAGGTCAGTGTGCGCGTCATGAAGATGTTGCGGGTACTCCAAATCCACCTCGAGAATATAGCCTGTCTGCGAATCTAACGCGATGGTAGTAAAATCGAAATTGTGCACGTCGTCGACCCATCGAAAATCGGCGTAGGGCAATGGTTGACACATTGCCCACCCATACAGGTTGTTGATGTCATAGTACATCAAGTATGATGATGGTTTCGATGGATCGTACGACGGCATGTATTTGTTGTTGGCTCGCACGTACCTGTTTGTACACTGGCTCAGA
>NW_017295888.1:82491-83182 GCF_001594075.2 Trachymyrmex cornetzi | reverse complement strand
TGCATTTTACTGTATTAGATTACACTGATGTCATCACCAGATGTGTCTTTTATTGTAAGGGGTGCACTTTTGCACGTGTTAAAATGATGACGTCATCGCGAAATATGTTGCGACATGTTTTCGCAAACATTGCATTTTTTTTTTACTATTGTTGAGTGGGGAACGAAAATATAAATACTGATGGAGATCACGCAAAGTCAGTCTGTGTAAATGGCTAACCGTAAATGTCCATCGTTCGAGCAATTGCTTCGCAACCGGGAACTTGGATTCCGGAATGTGTTATCACGTAATACTACTCGTTGTCAGATTTGTTCAAAAGAACAACTGAGTCATATTAATTATGTGGAGGATTGTGCAGTATCGTCAGCGATTTTAACATGTCAGTGCTATATACGGGATTTTCTTATTTACAAAGGAGATGCTGGAATGGGTAAACGAAGGTTTACGGTCGCATATAATAGAGGGAATATAGTTTGAAAGCTGCTCGGAAGGTTTTGTAAGTATTTCATTTATATCTGCTTGTGAAAAAGTTTTCTCTTTAGATGACTTATTCGTTTATTTTTTCATTACAGCGCGTCGTCATATATAATTTGGGAAGCTGACAACACTATAGTTATATTCGGAGGAGAATTAAATAATAAAATACATATACATATATATACATATAAATATACTTATAAATAAATATATA
>NW_017295888.1:74889-81941 GCF_001594075.2 Trachymyrmex cornetzi | reverse complement strand
GTCGGTTCGGCTGAAAGGAAAAATACCCCGAAAGAAGATTGCGAATTTGTTAATCGATATATAAATAATAATGATTGTGTTGATACTAACAATTATTCTTACAGGACTAATGAAATTGAAAATAAAAATAATGGTTATAACTATGCTCTGTGTCCTTATATTATTGATTCAAATGTTTTAAATGTTAATAAATTTTCTTTCAGGATAAATAGTATATTAATGGTACCAGTTCCAAGTGAACGTATATCAAGTGTATCCTCAAAAATGTAACCTTTAAAAATTTAAATGATTATCTGATGATATATTACCATGACAAGTAACTGATATGTTATTTAAGATACCAGTTCAAAGTTAACACTTTCAAAAATTCAAATGATTATCTAATAATATATTACCATGACAAGTAACTGATATGTTATTTAAGATACCAGTTCAAAGTTAACACTTTCAAAAATTCAAATGATTATCTAATAATATATTACCATGACAAGTAACTGATATATTAATAAAGGTGCCAGTTCAAAGTGAACATACATAAATAAAGTGTATATTATCTAAATTTA
The DNA here is from genome assembly GCF_001594075.2 of Trachymyrmex cornetzi. NCBI lineage: Eukaryota > Metazoa > Arthropoda > Insecta > Hymenoptera > Formicidae > Trachymyrmex > Trachymyrmex cornetzi. The sequence goes on along the minus strand of NW_017295888.1, from coordinate 81,378 downwards.
TACAATATATTATCATAAAAAGTAACTCATATGTTATGGAAGGTACGAGTTCAAAACGAACATACATACCTACGAGTAAAACAGACTATAATTTCATTCTAGAAAATAAGTGCACAAGATATAAAAGTCGTTTATTGAGATTTGACTTAAAATTTATACTAGCTCGTACAATGAAAAATAATTGCTTGTAATTCCAGAGTACCAATTTGTTAATGACTCGGAAAAAGAACATGGCGGCCTGCTTTCAAAAAACTTTGATAAGCTCGGTGTCCACTTGGAAATAATGTCGAAGCTTTTACAGAGTTCCCGTAAGGAATAATACAAATATAGTAAACCAAGATTTTGTAATTAGACCTTTATTCCGCCGATCCCCTCAATAATGACACCATTTGAAGTACGAAAAGTATCATATTACCCAGCAAACGCAAAATTGAACTGCAACATAACATGGGGGTAACATGTAATAATAACAGATGTTATATTGTAGTTTCACAAAAGTAATCTGTCTCGTTTCATATCTGTAATGTATCTGCATTACATCACTGTTATATTATTTTGTTATTTGCTCGTTATAACAAAATAACAGCAACATAACATAATTATACGAAACATTATATAACAGACGTTTTATCGCGGTTGTAATGACGTTATAAAATATGGAATAAAACAGAAACAACTTGATCGAAGAAGGATATAATCTTAGCAGCGACATCTGTATGCATACCTCGCATCTAAATCGCGTATGCTCTCTCTCTCTCTCTCTCTCTCTCTCTCTCTCTCTCTCTCCTGCTCTCTCCATGAACAGACGAACACGAGGCGGTACAAACAGCGATATAATATTTTTCTTATCCGAGGTAATCTTCGCATCTTTAATTTAATATTGCATTAAGATACTACAAAAAGTCACATAAAATATTTATTTATAAAAATTATATAATATTAATGAAATATCTTTAATGAAATCTTCACAATACAGCTGTCTACAAGTTTGAGGTTATATGTATATTTCATTGTTAAACCTATTCTACAATGATCTCTTTGTTTCCTGTTTCTTGCTTTTTACGTCTTGCTTTTTTCCTTCTTTGCAATCATTTTATTGACAATTATATTTCCTGCCACCCATTTCTCGTTTCTTCTTAAGTTCATTTATAGTTGTTCTACAATGTGCTTTTTGTTTCCTGTTTCTTGCTGTTTGTCTCTTGCCTTCTTGATCAAAAAAGCAAGAGACAACAGTAAGAAACAGGAAACAAAAAGCACATTGTAAAACAACACCATAATTTTTATCTCGGACAATAGAAAATGAAAAACATAGGATAAGAGGCAAAAAGACAACATATAAAAAATAACAAAAGACAAAAAACAGGAAACAAAATGCAGCATATTGTAGAATGTAGGCTTTGCAATCATATAGCAAATATAAGGCGCGTTCAGTCCTGTAAGGGATTTAATGATGTACTCTTTGGCATTAAACTCAAAGATACATATATATTTTTTAGTTACGTTATAATGCCGAAGGACATACGATATTTATCCAAAAGACGGAAAAATCAATTAATTAATCGCGAAATAAATTTATTACATGTAAATTCGGACTTTTTACAATTAGCTATGTCAAATAAAGCATGCAATATTGAAGAAGCGGTATGCAAAGAAAGTAGCAATATGTCTTATACAAATAATATATTATTTAACGATTCTAATGGATTTCATGAATTATCATTTGAAGTAGAATCTAATACAAATAGCAATGAGGAATATATGGAATCAAACAATGACATTGAATCAAACAATTACATTGAATCAAACAGTGACATTGAATCAAACAGTGACATTGAATCAAACAATGACACACTTATAATGACAAATATCTCCGATTGCATCTCTGATTGTAATAATGAAAATAATTTATTGACGGATTTACAAAGGTTAATTGTCAATTATAACATTCCACATAGCACTGCAAACGAATTACTTCGTATTCTTAAAAAATAGTCTTTTAAAAGTACTTAATGATGTTCGAGCTCTATTTAGAACGCCACGAAATGTGTCCATGCATATTAAGTCGGTAGCCAACGGTCGTTACATTCATTTTGATCTTTCTTCGTCTCTTAAGCGATCCATACAGATATATTCTACATTTATAAAGAAAAATGAGATTATATTAAACATAAATATAGATGGCTTGTCACTTTGTAAAAGTTCTACAAGTCAATTTTGGCATATTATGGGATCAATAGAAGGAATAAATATTTACACATCACCATTCGTTATCGGTGTATACCATGGCATATGCAAGCCTAGTGATGTAAACGAATTTTTAACCTATTTCGTTAATGATTTTACTTCTCTGTTACAAAGTGAAATAACTGTTTCAGACAAGAAATATACAGTTGCTATTGGTGCAATATTATGCGATGCTCCAGCTAGAGCGAGCATTCATTACATGCACGAAAAGTCATACAGGATATCTTTCTTGTCCCAAATGTACACAAGAAGGTGATTTCGTTCATAATAGAGTAGTCTTTCCAGAAATTCATAATACTTTTCGTACTGATGAGACATTTAAAAATCGTTCTCAACCTGAACATCATACAGGTGATTCAATTTTAGAAAAACTTCCTATTGAAATGGTATCACAAATTCCTCTCGATTACATGCATCTAGTTTGTTTAGGTGTTACAAAACGATTGCTACAAATATGGCAAAGAGCAAATAAAAATTTTAGATTATCGAAGGAGTGTGTAAATTTTGTTTCGCGCGATTTAATGGTAATTAAGCTCTATATTCCATTGGAATTTGCAAGAAAACCTAGAGTTATACAAGACATTGACAGATGGAAAGCTACAGAATTACGTCAGTTTCTACTTTATACTGGAATTGTTGTTATGAAGTCCATATTATCTCCAATTTGTTATGATCACTTTCTTTGTCTTAGTGTTGCTATAAGAATACTGATTGATCCACAACTGTGCGTAACATCCAATGACTATGCGAATTTATTATTATTGTATTTTGTTTCGAATTATGGGAATATTTATGGTGAAGAGTATCTCTCATATAATGTCCATAATCTCATTCATCTTACTAAAGATGTAGACAATTTCGGTTCTTTAGATAATTTCAGTTGTTTCAAGTATGAAAATTATATGTAAAAAATAAAAAAAAAATTACATTAATCAGGAAAACCTTTCGAGGAATTAGCAAATCGTATATTTGAAGAATTTAAGCTTGCAATTCAACCATGTTGCATGAAAAAATATCCAATTGTCATTTATAGAAAAAACAATGAAATTTCTTATCTACAATTTGAATTTTTTAAAATTATTGTCAACAAAACAGATAATTATGCTTTATTGCATGACATGTCTGTGATTTTTATTTTAGAAATTTTAGAAGAAAATGGAATTGCACTTATATATGCAAAACGATTTTTAAATCTTGAATCTCTATTTATTAAACCGTGTTCTTCGGAAAAGCTTGGTATATTTGTGATACCAAATATTAATTCTTTCGATGTTATTAAAATTCCAGCGATACAAATACAAAGAAAGTGTGTAAATCTGAAATTTTTCGATGACAGAAATTCGTCTGTGATAATACCGCTTTTACATACCAATAATTAATAGCATTTTTAAGCTATTATTAGATGATTTATGAATTTCATTATTATCAATTTTCAGAATTAATTCAAAATATTAATATTTCTCTGAATTTTCGTCTTTGACATAAGTATCATTAATCGCAATTCAACTAAGGACGGCTAGTGAGTATAATTCAATATACTTTATATATATTGTTAGTAATACTTTATATATTATAAAATTCTTGTGCGATGTTAAACGTTATAGTAAATTCGATTGGATGCACTAGTGCGCACTTAGTGCACATTAAAGCTGTACATATATAAATCACGAAATATATAAAAATAAAGATGTATATATATATTTAATTAAAATACATAAATAAGTTTAACCGCGAAATCCTTAATACAGTTTATTGTACTATTTGGTAAAATATGCATAGAACTTTTATCAATTGAGATGTTTCACTTTTACATTCAAAGATTAGTATATAACGGCTTTAATGTGTATGAATGCGCATTAGCACATTCAACTAAATTCGCTATTATATAGTCAATTTTAAAAAATTACTCATTAATTATTATTGCTAGTCAAATGGAATCCGATAATACACAGAACATAAAGAATTACGCAGTAGTTGAATTCATGTCAGATAACACGTTTTCTGAAATTCCTACTGCCTGACTTTTTGAAGAGGATGATTTGCCATATTGTTGGTGGCTGCCTCGAAATTCAAATAGTGCAACTTTAATTGCAAACTTCCTAATTACGATATATGGAGCAAATGTGAGGTGGAAATAATTAAATATTGTTGTAAGTACTTATTTATTATATATATGTATTATTTTTGTATCAGAAATATATTTTTGTTCTATACAAAATTATTTATCTGATAAAATGTAACTGACTACGTTTACATTTTGAAGCTGTAAATATATTTTTCAGTTATTCTTCATTTTAATAAAGTAGGCATTACAGATACGTGTTCCGCGCCCACTAGTTAGTTTCCTATTTCTTACTTTTTATTGTACTTGTTTAAATATATATAATTAATATTACTATTAACTTCTCAATACATGCAATTGTAAAAATATGCAAGTGCAAACGCGCGCTTAACGCTCATCATTTCTCGCTTCTTAACTTTTTATTATATTTACTTAAATGCTTAAATACTTACATGCAATTAATAATCGTAATAGTATTAAATTTTGAAATTAGCATTAATTACAATATTTTGAAAACATTTAATTCTTAACTAAACTCAAAGAAAGCATTTTTTTCAATCACAATGCAATTAATACGAATAATACTAAAAATATTAATTTTTCTTCCTGTTTTACAGCATCATTAGAATCAGCTCGAAAAAATGCTTCGGATGCAAATTATTGCACAACTGATGAAGAAAGACTAGGACGAGGAAAAAGATTACATATTCCAATTAGCCTATACAATAGTGATGAAGAGATACAACCTCAAAAATCTAAGATGAAAAGTACGTCTCACTTGTAAGATATTTTAATATGTTGTATTAATATATTATAACCCAATGTAAAACGTCAAAGTACCAAAAACTTCAATCAACATCATCTATCAGTAAAAACCGCAATTATTTTTTTGCCAACCCAACATATAGTTTAAACTTTTATATTTTATATCTCTTAATATAATTAAAAAGAACGATGTTGGTTAATATATTACAAAGCGAAGAAAAATACCTACCGAAAAATACTGTTCGAATATTGTGTCTACTTTACCATCGTGTCCTGACAACTTTGGATTAAATAATAATGTACTATGTAACGTCTCACAAACATATTGTGCGAACCGTAATGAAAATTCGTCGCAGCTAGATAAAAGCTGTCTAAATCGTTCTAATGGAACTTCGTCACAGCTACATAAAAACTATGCAAGCCGTTCTAATGAAACTTCGTCACAGCAAAAATAGATAAAAGCTGTGCAAGCGGTTCTAATGAATCATCGAAGCAAGGTAACTAGCATATGATCTCTAAATATATATGTATATTACCAACGGCTGTGGTCCGCATATAAGATCTATGAATGCTTCAAAGCATTTGATTAACCAATCGAAAAAAAGAGTTGTATAAATTGACGGATGAAAGAATATTTTAAAGCATTTGTAAAATCAAATGGACAGCAGCTTACGTATAATAGTTGCTATAATAATTATTGTGATAACAAATATGTGAATAGAAAGAAGTTTGCCACCCAAACAGAAGGACAAGGAAATTCTACAACTTGACGATATGCCTATAGTATTCGAAGGTATATACATTGAAATCAATAAATATTATATATGTGTCACTGAAATATATAAATAATTGCGATATTTTAGGATACGTTCCGTATTTAGAGAACAAAGACAATTCGGATCCGAGACGTAAATAATTATTGTTTATTTAAAATTCAAAATATTTTACTCTATTCCATACTTTATTTACTTATATACTGTAACCGTACTCGCGAGCAACGGCACAACTTCGTCGCGTGTTCTCGGTACTCAAAGTACGCAAAAGTATCTTTTCTCCCTCGGTAGCAGAATTTTGCGACAGCCAGGCGGTTCTTCGGCCAGAATGGTAATTCTTATTACTAAGTTGGACGCCAGGCACGAGAGAGCGTGCCACTCTTTTCGAAATCTCCTCACTTTTGCCCGTAACGTTTTCGCGACGGCAGGGGGTGGGTCACAAGAGATGTGGGAAATTTGTCGGAGGACGAGAGAGATCGGCCACAAGAATAAACTACGCGAGAGCGTAATAATAAGAACAATTATATTTAAGAAAATAGGATAAAGTAGAATTAATCACATGGATTACGCAATTACAAGTTCCTTTTGGAGCTTCGCTCCGCCGCTCTACTCGGTACTCTCGGTACTCGCACCGAGAGTCGCTAA
>NW_017295888.1:74306-74704 GCF_001594075.2 Trachymyrmex cornetzi | reverse complement strand
CCTCGATGCGACACGACTCTACTCGACACGTGAATCCCGGAAACGGACTCTACTCAGTAACAACGCAACCGGAAGTTCACTCGGCGACGCGATTATAGCAAGCGTGCCTACGCGACGCGATACCAAACGAGAACGCAACTGCAATAAGCGTCGTTACGCGACACAACGAGACTCGACAACGTGGCTACTCTACGCGTTTCTACGCGACTCTACTATACTCGAAAACCGGCAGTGACTCTCCCGTGGCGAAAGGAATGAGCGCGACTCGGCCCTCGATTCTCTACACACGACTCTAATTCACTTCCACTCTGCAGCGAATATTACCCCCCATACTCGGTCTCTCAGAATGCGACTGCTAATAATTACCAAGCTCGGGAGGATGGCACGTGGCTCGCGGC
>NW_017295888.1:70361-73647 GCF_001594075.2 Trachymyrmex cornetzi | reverse complement strand
CCTGCTAATCCGGGCTCCCGGATGTGTGCCCTCCTCTCTGCTCTTCTTCCTTCTTCCTCTCAGTCCTTTTTCGGTCTTCCTTCCAAGGGTGGCGGGCGAGACGGCACGACGATACAATTGCATTTCACGGTAGCTGCCGAGCGTGATCCGTGGCGCGTCTACGCTTCCTGATACGCTTGGTCAATTACGCAAAAGAAATGCTAGCATAAAAGAACAAAATCTGCCAAGTAAATTAAATTACGCGAATTTTAACGCACGTTCGCAGGTGCGTTTGTACGCGCGCTCGCCCTTCGAGCCGGTAGGAAGCACGAGTCCGCCGTCGACAAGTCCGCACAGTGACGGACAAAATTTCACGTCACAATACATATGTATATGTGTAGTGAAGACATTTGAAGAAAACACGATAAAATTGCTACGTATGCATGCAACATCAAATCTAATGTTACGAGACATTAATCAACGTTTACAAAAATTAGAAAATGGATGCACAGGACATGCGTTAAATTCCGTTGGAAATAATGACGATCTTATTGCACAATTTTTACCTGTTGGTACAGTAGAAGGTATAAAGCAATTCAATTCTTTATTGAAAAATACAGAAGAGGCAGTTACTAATTTGTAAGTCTGTCTAAATATTTTGTAGCAGTTGTATTTAATTATAAATTAAATGTATAATATATATGTACAAAATGTACTTTACTTTTACAGAAACAGTATTTGTCGAAAACAGGAGGACACAATCCTAAAGATAACATACAACGAATTTTGAAAAAAAGTTTTCACGAATGAGTGTGCTTTGAATTGTTCTATGAAAGGAATTCGAAACAATTTTCGAGTTGGTGATTTACATATAATGACAATTCTTAGAAGTATATGTTAAATTTAAACATAAAATTTCTTTTGTTGTTATGATATATTGTTTCATTAATTTAATATAATACATTTTCTTTTCTTTTTTAAGAAGAATTAATTTCACGTCATGTCCATCTAATAGAAAGTGAATTTGATGGCATAGTTGCAGAATGGCTACGTTTTGCAAAACAAAGGAAAATAAGAAGCGAAAAGAAGAAAAAAGAAACTATTAATGAAGAAAATATTAATAATGGAAGAGAAAATATTAATGAAGAAAACGTTAATAATGAACAGCAGCGTTAAATGTAACATAACAGTAGTATGTCATATAATCCATGAAGTGCGGTATATGAAATATAATTCACAAGATACGTTATACCACTACTTATTACTCTCTGTCATTTATTCCAAGAGTTTTAATTTTTATTTTCTTCTCTTTATACTTCTATTGCAATACTTGTGTAGACATTTAACTTTTTTTTTTACCGCGGATGATAACACTTATCACATCTTATGGATTAAGGAATAATACATATAATCTTTACTAGCTTTTTTAAATTTTTATTAAATGAAGAAATGGACAAAAATCTAAAGGTGCAGATACATTCAGCCGTCAAGCGTCAAGCAGCAGAAGCAGCAACCAATCAGCGAGACGATAAGTGCAGTGGCGTAAAAAATATTTTTTACACCACTGCCAGTATCGTCCATTGGTTGCTGCTTCTGCTGCTTACAGTAAATATTTCGCTAGTACTATTGAAACAAATATTTATTTGAATTCAGCATCTTTTTTTTCAGTGTATTGATTGACGTACTTCATTAATCAAGTCTAAATTATACGGAAAACGTTTATTCACTTCTCCATGATGTCTCTTACAAAAAAATACAAATCTAGTCTAAGATTTTTGTTATTTTTTTCATAAAAATATATTTAAGAAAATATATGTATGCAAGATCCCCCAGCCAATATAATTTAGGTTTAGATTCAACAATATGTGATATATATCAAAAAATATTTTTTTTTATATTTCTTATTTGAGGGGCACTTATGCAATATTAAGGTGTTAAAAAAATTGTTTAAAATATATTTAATATAGACTGTATTAGGATAATATAGGCCTATACTGTGCAAAAAGTTCATTGAAAAAGAACAGGCTTTATATATATGCGTTTTCATTTAAACTTATAAGTTTTGGTATAAGTATCAATAAATAATTATATACTTATGTATTTTTTATAGAAAATAAATAAGAAAGAAATATATTATATGTATATTTATATAAAATAAACTTCTATTTCCCTTATGAAAAATATATCTTTTGCACATATTAATCCCAGAAAAGGTCTTCGAATTAATTTTAAGCGAAGGAAATTACGCTTAGAATTAATTCGGAGACTTTCTCTGGGATTAGTGTGTGCAAAAGGTAAATTTATAGGTTAACTACTTACCTTAATAACATAACGGGTATGTAACAATATAGAAATACAGTACATTACAGTGAGGTAACAATACAGCAAGTAATGTCATTGTTATACATATAACTGAAATAAAGCTACATATAACATTTTGCTTACAGACTATGTAATTGTTACATTATCGCAATATAGCATGAGTGGGAAATTACAATTAACATAGACGTTACATGTAACATTCAGGATATATTACGTGTTACCTTCCGTCTAATCACGGCAACGTAGCGGTTATATGTCTGCGTTTGCTGGGCGTATTTTCTAGAAAGTTCTAGAAGGAAGTGAATATATTACGTGAAATAATCAGTAAAGTTTTTAACCGTATAGCTTGTCTGTAACTGACTCAAGAATTGATATATTTTATTGTCATGATAATATATATTGTTAGATAAGCATTTAAACTGTGAACTGGCACCTTTATTAATATATCAGTCACATGTCATGGTAATATATCGTAATATTATCATTAATTTTTAAAGGTTTATATTCACTTTGAACTGACACCTTTGATAATACATCCTTTGTTTTTCTCAATATATTTTGTTTTAAATTTTGGGTTTACCTAACATTTGCTCGTTTCAGGCAATAAAACAACGTTTTTTGAACCATCCATTGAAAGTTTTTTGAAAGTAGGCCGCCATGTTCTTTTTCCGAGTCATTAACAAATTAGTACTTTGGAATTACAAGTAATTATTTTTCATTGTACGGGCTAGTATAAATTTTAAGTCAAATCTCAATAAACAATTTTTATATCTTGTGCACTAAGAATAACATATCGCACTTATTTTCTAGAATGAAATTATAGTCTGTTTTACTTGTAGGTATGTATGTTCGTTTTGAACTCGTACCTTCAATAACATATGAGTTACTTTTCATGATAATATATTGTATAAATTTAGATAATATACACTTTATTTATGTATGTTCACTTTGAACTGGCACCTTTATTAATATATCAGTTACTTGT
>NW_017295888.1:69983-70315 GCF_001594075.2 Trachymyrmex cornetzi | reverse complement strand
TAACTTTGAACTGGTATCTTAAATAACATATCAGTTACTTGTCATGGTAATATATCATCAGATAATCATTTAAATTTTTAAAGGTTTACATTTTTTAGGATACACTCTATATATATGTTCACTTTGAACTGGCACTTTTGATAATATATCAAATATTTGTTATGGCAATATATTATCAGATAATCATTTAAATTTTTAAAGGTTACATTTTTGAGGATACACTTGATATACGTTCACTTCGAACTGGCACCTTTAATAATATATCAGTTACTTGTCATGGTAATGTATTCTCAGATAATCACTTAAATTTTTAATGGTTTACATTTTTGACA
>NW_017295888.1:67774-69003 GCF_001594075.2 Trachymyrmex cornetzi | reverse complement strand
CAGTCGATATAGTAATGCAGCGTCATAGGCATTCCACACAAACTTGCATACTCATATAAACATTGTTACCGTACTCGCGAGCAACGGCACAACTTCGTCGCGTGTTCTCGGTACTCAAAGTACGCAAAAGTATCTTCTCTCGGTAGCAGAATTTTGCGACGGCCAGGCGGTTTTTCGGTCAAAATTATAATTCTTATTCTAAGTTGGGCGCCAGGCACGAGAGAGCGTGCCACTCTTTTCGAAATCTCCTCACTTTTGCCCGTAACGTTTTCGCGACGGCAGGGGGTGGGTCACAAGGGGTGTGGGAAATTTGTCGGAGGGCGAGAGAGATAGGCCACAAGAATACACCACGCGAAAATGTAATAATAAGAACAATTACATTAGAAAAAAATGTAATGAAGCAAATATGATAAATTACAGCAGTGAAGCAATTACAAGTACTCTCCAGGGCTTCGCCCCTCCGCTCTGCTCGATACTCTCGGTACTCGCACAGAGAGTCGCTAACTTAATCCTAACGCCGGACGCCGGTCATACGCTACAGCACGAGCCCCGACCTTCCCCGCGGTATCTTCCGACGGTGTCCAACGCCCACCCCTCGACAGCCGGCCAGAACCCGTACACGCTGTACCACCAGACTCCCGGACGTGCAACGTCGGCCCGCGGCCGACGCCACGCGATGGTGCGACGCGATTATAGCGAACTCCTTTATGCGACACGACTCTACTCGACCGCATGAATTCCGGAAACGGACTCTATTCGGTAACATCGCAACCGGAAGTTCACTCGACAACGCGACCACTCCGCGCGTTTCTACGCTGCTCTACTCTACTCGGTAACCGGAAGTGACTCTCCCGTGGCGAGAGGAACGAGCGCGATTCGGCCCTTGACTCTCTCCAAGACGACTCAAATTCACTTCTACTCGGCAGCGGGTATTGCTCCCCTTACTCTGACTCTCGAAACGCGACAGCTAAATGATCTCCCAGCCCGGGAGGATGGCACGTGGCTCGCGGTTCCGCGGCTCTACACGGCAACCATGGCGCCGATTCTAACGTTACGGTGCGAGCTGGCTTACGTGCGATCCACCCGGCGACGTACCCCGGTCGGCAGCCTTACAAATGACGACGCTCGTCTCATCCTCGTCGGCTCTTTCGTCCTCTCGGCCTCTTCTCGGCAGTCCCTCGGCAACTTTCCGTACTCGTCGTTGTCGACAGCGACTTCGCACCTCCTTT
>NW_017295888.1:66050-66913 GCF_001594075.2 Trachymyrmex cornetzi | reverse complement strand
GCTCGCCTACGCGCTCGCCCTTCGAGCCGGTAGGAAGCGCGAGTCCGCCGTCGACAAGTCCGCACAGTGACGGACAAAATGTCACGTCACAACATATATGCATAAAGAAAATCATCCAATCGTAGTTTACATTTGTCTGTATAACAGAAATATGATAGAATAATTTTCCTTATGCATATGGTTATGCGGCTCTGCAAGTTTGTGTGAAATGGCCCCTAATGGCAACATTAATACTGCGACAGAGCAACCGACGCTTTATTTCGGCGCTTAAAGCAGCCCTTACCCCGGATCTACAATAAATGTTTTAAGCCGTAAGTCGTAAGAAATTGACCAATTACAGTCGAATCCGAGAAGAATAAGCGACTGTCAGTCGCCCATTTCGTATGGGTTAAGGCTTAAAATCCTATTGCAGATCCAGACTTATACAGCGCCAAAGCAAACGATTAATTGTTACAATATTCTGAAAAATTTATTTAGGTTTACGTAAACGTACTCAAAGAATTCCGTTATATTCTAAGAATTCCGTTATATTTTTGGAGCAGATTAATTAATCCTTACTTAATCTCTGCTCCAAGAACAACATATATGCCCCATGTGCTCCTCTGGGCCATTTCTTCTTGATAACTTGTAAATCAGTACAGTAACACCATTCCGATTGTTTGTCTGTTCTCAACATACACGTATAATGATCACGATTCATTTCTTCGCCTTCGTGAAATATAGCACTTATTACCTTGTATTTTCTTTTATTAATCGTGACATTACTCGTCGGTACGGCGTTAATCCGATTGTCGATAAGTTTTTTAGAAACACCGTTTATAAAAGTGTATAAATTAAGCTGTATTACTAAGACGGATGAAGTT
>NW_017295888.1:63655-65193 GCF_001594075.2 Trachymyrmex cornetzi | reverse complement strand
GAAATTTATCAAATGTAGACCCTCCAGTGTACTCACTCGTGACAGACCTACATACACTTGACCATCAGTACATACATACACTTGAACACACTCGTTCCTAAATCCATCATTGCATTTTTACACGTAATTCCTGGACTTTTATGTACAGTTATTCCATAACTGAGAGATAATGGAAATTGTTTCCGATGTACCACTATTTTGTGGAATACTTCGAATTTAATATCTACTCTCGTTATTATGACTTGTTTATTATCAGAAGTAACTATTGTAACGGAATCAATACGATTTCCATCAACAGAGCGATGAATCGCAATTACAATGCCTATGGGTTCCATTGACAAGTCCTAAAGTGACATCAATGTTTCGTCGAATCATCACTTTAGCGCCAATTTTAATCGCTATTACTCTTTCAATACCAGCTGTTTCCGAAACTTTTTCATCTTTGTCTTTTAAAATTTTGTGCACTTTTTTCTTCATTGCTGCAGCACAGTCGACATCATCTTCTGCTATCAGTAGAATTTCATCGCCATTAATTTTATCGAGCATCGCCGTGTTCAAAGTCGTGCACAAATAACACGTGGGTAATAAACATAATGTATCAACCGGTAATTGATTCATATAAGTGCAAAGTTCATTCAATCTTTCATCGCAAGTTCCTTTGAAATTAATTTTTCTCGACTGGAGAACATTGATGTCAGAATCCGTTACCAAACCTATCCGAATTCTAGAAAGTATCTCGCGGTATGTGTTGTCACATCTTTGTCGCATATTAATCAAAAGTTCGTCGTATTCGAACAATCTCCACAAATCAGATCCACCCATGGTACCTAAATACTTCTGAATCTCTGATCGAGACATTATAACGAACGAAAATTGTTTTTTTACAGGGGGAAGCTGCAACAAGTCTCCAAACAGAAGAATGTCTTTTCTGCCAAAAAAACCGTCGTCTGTATCTGTCGTGTCGAAAATTTCACATAATCGTAAATTAATAAACATCATTGTCACATTCGAAATCATGGAAACCTCATCGATTATAAATAATTCGACATTCTTTAATTTCTCTCTCAAAGTTTTCAAAACCATATCTGACAAGTGCGTATACTTTGCCATGGATTCATGGGTAACAGGTAGCTGAAACATTCTATGGATCGTCAAACCATTGATATTGCATGCCGCGATACCCGTGGGAGCAGATATGGCAGTCACTTTTTTCAAATTTATTCCGATCCAATGTTTAATCGTTTCAATAAGAAAACTTTTCCCTGTACCACCCTCGCCGCTTACATACAGTCGCAGAATCTGATTTTTATTTTGCAAAACTTCGCATACTCTATCGAAGACTCTTTTCTGGTCTTCGTTCAATCGCGACATCATTTGCGATAAATCAATCGGGACGTCAATCTCACCAAAATCTTCCAGATCTTTCATCGCGCCGTCAACTTCTATCGGATAGCTGGAGCAGATATGGCAGTCACTTTTTTCAAATTTATTCCGATCCAATGTTTAATCGTTTCAATAAAAACACTTTTCCCTGTACC
>NW_017295888.1:62669-63137 GCF_001594075.2 Trachymyrmex cornetzi | reverse complement strand
GATGACCTAGTAGTGTGTCTGCAGCTTCTAAAGCACCGCATTCTCTATTATTCAATGAACGCATCGCAAAATTCCACAGTTTCGATGCCAACGGCTTATCTATCATACGGAATCTATCATTGCAAAGTCCATATTGCATTTTTCCGACTTTGTCGTGTATTTTGTTAAATAAGAGTTTAAAAACTCTGATTGTTCTCCAATAAACTGTATGTCCATATTTCCCTTCCAAGCTAATTTAATAGCCGGATTATAATCATTGTTAAACCTTTCCGATTTCTTCCCAGGAAGATCGTACAATCTACTCTTACTGCGTAAAGTTTTTCTACCCACTATCGAAGTAATAACGTCTCTCAAAACAAAATTTTCAGCAACTGGTCGAGGAAAATCGAATCGACACTTTCTGTAAATATTCGTTTCGGTTTTCTTCGTACGCATGCAATACGAGTTATGTTTATGATTTTGATCACT
>NW_017295888.1:54060-59891 GCF_001594075.2 Trachymyrmex cornetzi | reverse complement strand
TTCTTCTGTTTTCTTTTAGTTTTATCTTTGGTTATCTGGACGTCTCTGTTTTCGAAGCACGTCTTGGCCATCTGTATGCGCTCTTCATTTTCCACCTCTCTTCCTAGAAAAAACATTAAATTCATGAGACGGTCTTTTGCGTTAAGAGTCACAACAGATACGCCGCCTAGAGGAATTGACGAGGTCATTGTTCGTTGCCATATTCGCAATGTCTCTTCTGGCAGGGAAGATTCCACCAACTCAAGTTTGGCCTGATGGTATCTTGTCAAGTACTCATCTGCGTGCTCTGCTTCCTTGTTGATAGCCTCTTCTGATTCTCCTGCTTCGATCATCAATCCCTGTAATTTCTGGCTTAGCTCGTTAAGTTCACTGGCTTTTTCTCGAATCAATGCAAAACTGACTTGCATGGAGGTTAAGTCTGGCGATTCTTTCCTTTTCTCATTTTGGAAGGAAGTATGTGCTCTCGTAAACGCGGATCGCGTTATCTTCTGTGTTAACCTTATTTTATCCATCGTGTCGGGGTCACTTCCCAATAGTCTCTTGTCACTGTACAATGGTTGGCAACGAAAAAATCGATTGTCCTGTCACGGTCGCCAGAATGTTGCAACCAATTCTTTGTGGTAGGAAGTGACGGTTATACACACTTGATACAGTAGAAATACAATATTTATTACGAGTAACCTCTCCGACATATATATCCTTACAGTCATAGAACCAATAGTAGTATCGAGAGTGTCGAGCGCGCAGTAACAGAAAATGGACTCCGAAAGGAGGGGGGGCGCGCTTCCCTAGACGCACGTTTTGGCGCGTATTCAACATCTCTCCCACCTTGAGTTGCATAGTATAGGGTACAGGGGCAACTCAACCTATCCTAAAAAACAGGAGACAGAAAAAAACAAAATGATTAAAAGCCAAGTCGCACAGGCTTCTTGACCGTACGACCGCTTCGTGTCTTATGACTCGTTTCTTCTTTGGGTGCAGGTTTCGATTCGTCGAGTATTTTCTGTGGCGGTTCCTGAGCTTTTGACGTCTCTAGTAATTGGTTGATCTCGACATCGGAGTGTCTCACTTCCAGGGATATCAATCTTTGTACCGGCCGGATTAATTCACCCTTTGCAGTGGTTAGTTTTACCACGCGGACTGATCCATCCTTTCCTAAGAAAATTTCTTTGACTACGGCGAGCGGCCAATCTAAACGCTTCTGCAAATCGTTCCCGATGAGTACAACATCGCCAACAGCGACTTGAGCGTAGTTATTTTCGCACTTGGTTCGTCGGGATAATTGTCCTAGATATTCAATGCGGAAGCGCTTTCTTAGTTCTTCCCTTAATCGTTGACGATAGCGCAGCCTTTTTGCGAAGTGAGAACTGTTAATCTGATCTAAATCTGGAACGCCACTTTCTTTTACATCTTTAATAAACATGGCGGGAGTAATAGCCGCAACTTCTGTGTTTTCTTCGGCTAAGTAGATAAGCGGTCTTGAATTCATGATGGCCTCGCAGTCGCATAGAACCGTGGTCATTTCTTCATAATTCAAAGAAGTCTTTCGTAACGTTCTCTTCAAGAGTTCCTTCAGCATGCGGATAAGACGCTTTCACCATCCTCCCCACCAAGCAGCTGAAGGAGGATTAAAATGCCATTCCATTTCATTAAGAGCACAATAGTTGGAGATCTTTTCCCAGTTGATCTTTCGTAGCAGATTTGCAGCTCCTACAAAGTTTCTGCCATTGTCGCTGTAAATCACAGAGGGTCTTCCTCGACGAGCTACGAACCGTCTGAAAGCTTCCAAAAATTCCTCTGTTGACAAAGACGAGACTAGTTCCAAGTGGACCGCACGATAGACAGCACATGTGAATAGACAGATGTAAGCTTTACATCCCTCCTTTAAGAAAAGAGGTCCAGCATAATCGATGCCCGTTACCTCGAATGCCGAAACATCTCTAACTCTGTTTTGAGGTAACGAGTCAGGGGGTACCTCTAGGTTTTTCGCCATGTGTCTGCGACAGGTTGTGCACTTGTGTATGACAGAGCTTACGGTGCGGCGGTAGAATCCAATATTTTTCCCGTAGATTGTTCATCACAATGTTAATGCCAGCGTGGTTAAGTTTCAGATGTAGATAGTAAATAATCTTTTTCGTCAGTGGGTGTGCTGGATCCAATAGTATAGGGCACCTAAAATGGAATGTGTCTTGACGATTGGAGATTACTGTCCTTGTTCGCAAGAGTCCATTATGTTCAAAGACATTCAACCCACGCAAACGGGGATCGTTCCCCCCCCACGAAAGATTCCTTTTGAGCCAGCTTGCAAAGAAGTAATTCAGCGGCAACAATCTCTTTTGCACTTAACTCTTGCTCCCTGGTCACGGAGATCCCGCGACAACCGTTTAAAAATCTTGTTATCCACGCGACCATGCGTAAAATCTTGGGGTAAGACGAGAATCTGTGTAGATGGTATCTACACAGGATATCCTCTTCGCTGGAAACCTTCGTGGAGTTGACCATAACGATCCCGCTTATGGGGGCTTCGAAGGTAGTTTTCTTCGATTGTCTAGGGGTCTTACGCAACTCCATATTTATCATTTTCTCGTTGATTTCACCCTCTTCTGTAGACCATCGATCGGGGGGGAGTTTCAACCACGCGGGCTCCTCCCACCATCTGTACTCAAAAAACTTTCTCGTATCACAGCCTCGAGAAGGTAAGTCCGCAGGATTCATCTCCCCAGGAACGTATCTCCAGGAACCAACTTCAGCAAGTCTTCTTATTTCTTGGACGCGGTTCCACACAAATACAGCCCACTGTCTTGTCTGACGTATCCAAGTTAGGACAGTGGTCGAATCGCCCCAGAAATATATTTTGATGTCTCGGTAGTTGGTGGCCTGGATAAAAGAGTGCATTAGTCTAGCTCCAATAGAGGCGGCCAACAGTTCGAGACGAGGTATAGTCTTCTTGCCTTTCGGGGCTACTCTTGACTTAGCTTCGATAAGATGGACTTCAACCCCTGCGTCTGCTTTTACTCTTGCGAAAAGCGCAGCCGCGTAGGCATCCTTGCTAGCATCCACAAAGACATGAAAGCATAATGATTCGGTATTCCTTTCTTCTCCAAAAATCCATCTAGGGACTTTCAACATGCTGAGGAGGTCCAGTTGTCGTGTCCATTCTATGAATTCGTTTTTGCTGTCGGAATCGATCTCGGTGTCCCAATCCATATCTTGATTCCAGAGACGTTGTAACATCAACTTTGGCTTTAAGAGCACTGGACAGACGAGCCCGAGAGGATCGAACACTTGCTGTACTCGTGATAGCACTTCTCTCTTTGTTATCTTCTCCGGGATCGGCCGTGAGGGGAAACCTGACAATGAGAGTGTATCACGTTTGGTGTCCCAAACGAGTCCGAGTATGGTTGATCGATTCTCTGAGTTCATTCCCGTATACTTCCATCCTCTCAAATCGAATTTTGCTTGACTCAGTAGGGAACTGGCTTCTTTCTGAAAGATCTCGAAATCAGAATGAGAATCAACGCTAGTAATACAATCATCGACATAGAAAGACTTTGTTAATTTTTCGTAAGTTGATTTCTGGCATTGCGAAACATCGGACTGTAAAGCCTGTTCAAGATGCATATCGATAGTAGCTCCCAAAAGATATGGGCTGCTTGTTACGCCGAATACGACCCGCCGATGACGATAAGTCTCCAATTCTCCATTGGTACCCCACCACAAGAACCTCAGAACATCCCGATCTGACGAGGAGATGCTAATTTATAAGAATGCTTTCGCAATGTCTGCGGTCACTCCTGTCTTTCTTTCTCGAAACCGATGTAACAGTACCGGAATATGTTCAATGAGGTTAGGACCGGTTTCTAGACATTGGTTGAGCGAGGATGAGTCCTTGGTCCTTGCTGAGGCGTCGAAAACCGGTCGGATCCTAGTGGTTCCTTCCTTCTTAACAACTGGTCTGTGAGGCAGGTAATAGCTTTCTTTTGGGATTTCGTGTGTAGGCACTCTCTCGATGACACCTTCGTCGAGCCAGTTGTGTAAGACTGAGTTATAGTCTTCAAACAAATCTTCATGTCGTAGTTTCTTGGTGACAGCTTTTAGTCTCCTCTCCGCGACATCTCGGTTATCTTGTAAAGGTGGATGATTTTCCTTCCATGGTAGAAGAACTTCGTAGTGACCTTCATCGTTGACTCTGGTTGTTTCTTGAAACAGTTGTTTGATTTCAGTCTGACGGGCCTCTTTAGTAATGCTTTCTATTGGGTCAGTGATACCCAATGTGTCAAGTCTCCACAGGTCCGACACACTTGCCTCTTGTGTGAGCATGGATATAACCATTAGAGCTGCATCTGACTCGCTGTCATCATCAAATTTTCTGCCCAAAAGAGTCCATCCAAGTTTGGTTTCCAGAGCCGTTATTCCTTGATCAATCTGAAGTATTTTTCCAGTAAGTATTTTGCCAGCAACATCAGCCCCTATTAACAATGAGATAGGCGCTTCTTCTTCTCCAGTATCATGTAGATGTATATCTTTTCTGCTAAGCATTTCCTTCCATGGTCCGCTACTCATCCTGGGCGTATCTTGACAAATGACACCCTATTGCAAAGCCACGAAGTCGCATTTGTACGTGCCATCTAAGTTGCTGACATAGATTCGACAAGCCTTGTGTCTTTGGGGTTTGGTTTTGCTTCCGCCAAACAGCAAATGTATCATCGTCTGCTCGCCTACAAATTCATATCCTAGCGTTTTCGTTATTCCCTCTGAAATGTAAGATCGATGTGAACCGGTATCTATGACAGCTCGGATTTTTGCCTCACTTTTCGGACCATTTATCTTAACCTTTAATATCGGCAAAAAGATTTTAGTACTTGACGAGATATTAGCGAGACAACTGTTACCCTCATTGAAATCTAGATTGGTAGGCTTTTCCTCATTGGCCTGTTTTGACTCGCTTTTATTAGATAAGTTTCTACATACCAAGAGAAAATGTCCTTTTCCGCACCAAGGGCATCTTTCTCTGCTGCGACATTTTAAGTAGCTATGTCCCACCTTTAGACATTTGTAGCAGTCTTTCCTTTCTTTTATGACCTTCATCCTCTCATCCATATTCATGCTTCTTGTTTTTTCGCAGCGCGAACTGTCGTGACTCTCTTTACAAAATAAACATTGTAGGTTTGTTTCTTTCACGGCTAACAAACCAGCTGCTGTGGCGACATCCGGATCTCGATCTGGATCATTCTTCTGTTTTCTTTTAGTTTTATCTTTGGTTATCTGGACGTCTCTGTTTTCGAAGCACGTCTTGGCCATCTGTATGCGCTCTTCATTTTCCACCTCTCTTCCTAGAAAAAACATTAAATTCATGAGACGGTCTTTTGCGTTAAGAGTCACAACAGATACGCCGCCTAGAGGAATTGACGAGGTCATTGTTCGTTGCCATATTCGCAATGTCTCTTCTGGCAGGGAAGATTCCACCAACTCAAGTTTGGCCTGATGGTATCTTGTCAAGTACTCATCTGCGTGCTCTGCTTCCTTGTTGATAGCCTCTTCTGATTCTCCTGCTTCGATCATCAATCCCTGTAATTTCTGGCTTAGCTCGTTAAGTTCACTGGCTTTTTCTCGAATCAATGCAAAACTGACTTGCATGGAGGTTAAGTCTGGCGATTCTTTCCTTTTCTCATTTTGGAAGGAAGTATGTGCTCTCGTAAACGCGGATCGCGTTATCTTCTGTGTTAACCTTATTTTATCCATCGTGTCGGGGTCACTTCCCAATAGTCTCTTGTCACTGTACAATGGTTGGCAACGAAAAAATCGATTGTCCTGTCACGGTCGCCAGAATG
>NW_017295888.1:52610-53418 GCF_001594075.2 Trachymyrmex cornetzi | reverse complement strand
GGCAGCCGATTCTTTAATTTGGCGCTATTGGCAGCCGACACTTTAATTAGGCGCTATTAGCACACAATGCTTTAATTAGGCGTCAATACTTTATTTTATGTGGTAGTTTAATGGCAGCCAATACTTTATTTTATAATTTTCCGAACCTGCAAAATAAAAAAATTATTGTATTAAAACAAAATATGACAAAATCACAGATATTTTATTCTAACATAATCTTATTATTCTAATGTAATATTTTATGTACTTCAACTGTTCTAATAATTACTCTACAAAAGCTTCAACGTTATTTCTAAGTGGACACTGAGAAAATCATCAGTTTTCTGACAATTGATATTATATGCTTGTTCTGCACAGTAGTTTTGAATAGATGTACGAGTACATGAATCTCATCTACAATCTTTAATGACCTAGGAATACAAAATCTCAACTCATATCTAGCATGAATCGTATACGACGATTTATATCACAATGTCACAATTGTAATTACATTAGCATAATAATTAGCATAATAAAATAAAGATTCCCCAATAAACAAAATACAATTATTTTGAATTGAAAAAAGTAATTAAAAAAAAATTTTGGCATTATCAACAAATATTACATTACAATATTTTGTAAATATTAACATTATGTTAACAGTGACTTTTTTCTTATATCGAAGTATTACAAAATAAAACTACTGATTATTTACACGTCTGAAATATTTTAGCAAAATTTGTATTTAAACAAACAACACTTAAATGTCAGGAATAAATGATACAAATTTTGCTAATATATTTTCGACGTATAATTAATTTATTGTTTC
>NW_017295888.1:49717-52012 GCF_001594075.2 Trachymyrmex cornetzi | reverse complement strand
TAATACGTACAATTGACAGCTTTCGTTTTATAAGCGAAAAACCTGTTTTTTGCAACTATTCGAATTTTTTTCGCATATTTCCCACACGAGTTGCAAGTCTCAAACATATACATTCCTTTTCTAATGGCCTTCCGAACATTTTTGTCGAGAGAAATGCCTGTTTACAATTTTTCCGCGAAAAAACCCTAATTCTACTGGACTATTAAGTTTAAAGCATAAAACGAGACGCACAGATTATTGTATAAAACGCGTAACACATAGTGCATAAGAACACGTACCTCTTCCTCAAAGAGGAAGATCAACGTTTCTTCTTTTTCATAAAATAAACAACTTTGGTTAATTCAATTTTTTATGCCTTATATATCATGCATAATACAAAAGTCTGCCCCTCGCTTTATACTTTGAACTTACCTGCTTACAAAATGTCAGGTACCACATATGGATAAACACTCTTCGAATGTAATATATATAAAAAATTGTTAAATGGTTACCTGTGGAAAAGAATGTGAAATGGTTGTTTCTGTGTCACTTTTTACAAGTAATTTCCTGCAAATACACATGATAATGATGTAACGGCACATGCGCATACCAATACAATATAGCCTATACGAAGTTAGTCCCCCACTTTTCGAATTCATTTATTTTGCGAATTATGCTGAATTGTGGTAGGTTTGTGCTATATTGTGCTCGAATATTAATGCCAAACTACGAAAAATACACTACAAAATTTACAAATAATAACAATTACCGAATAATTGACAGAAAAGTAGGTCACCGAGAGACACTCGCGAATAAAGTGCTCTTAATATCGCTGCGCCTACGACACTGAGAGTTGTACTGACTTGTGCTAGGCTAGCACAACTCAGATATGCAATATCAATCACATCGAAGCGTTAGAAACCCAAATTTTGAACGAAAAATGCTTACGCAAGCGGTCGCGCTCAAGAGTAAAGTACCCTTAATATCGTTGTGCCAGCAAATCTAACGTTTGTACTGACTTGTGCTAGGCTAGCACAACTCAGATATGCAATATCAATCACATCGAAGCGTTAGAAACCCGAATTTTGAACGAAAAATGCTTACGTGAGCGGTCGCGCTCAAGAGTAAAGTACCCTTATGCCTAAATTCTAAGCAGAATCGTAAGACTCGTAACATATTCCTGTAAGACTTGTAAACATTTTTAAGTGCTTATACCATTATACAATATTTTTACAGACAACTTCTTACTAGCCATAAAATTTACAAAAAATCATAGATATTTATGAATAATCGTACACATCTTACAATATATACGCTTAAACTTAGAGAATAATAATCATAAGTTTTTACAAGTTTTACAAGAACACGTTACGATTCTTACGATTCTGCTTAGAATTGACCCATTAATATCTTTATGCCAACGAATCTAACGTTTGTGGTAACTTATGCTAGGCTAGCACAACTCAGATATGCAATTTGGTGGTATTTAACTAACGGATACCAATGTTAGCGTTATTTTTATTCATAATTATAAAAACTGGAAAAATCGCAAAGTGGGGGTTGTCCTAAAATACGGTTTTTTTGAATTTTTAACGTTTTTTTCGTAGTTTGTCATTAATATTTGAGCACAATGTAGCACACACCCACAATATAATATAGAATAAAAATCAAGGAAAAGATTCAGTACCAATTTCGCGACGCGAAACAGGTCGGCATTCATAGTCGATTCTTACATTTAAGACTGTTTTAATTCAATCTTAACATGTCGTAAGTCAATCCGAGGACTGTATTAGCATCTTAAGACATTATTTAAAACAGTTTTAAAGTAAAAACGGACTATGAATACCGTCCCATGTTTCGCGTTTCATAGTTGGTAAGCCTGGGTAATAGAGCGACAGCGCAGGCTAAAAGTAGGCGTGGTCAAGCCTAACTGCACACACCATGTAATACTTCCATCATGGTAATGGTCGTAATTATTACTTATTTCTTAAATCACGCTGCCAGTAAAAGCGTTCACTCACTATACATATCAATTATTGCGAAGAATATTACCAAAGCCTCAGTGGTCGAGTTAGTTAAGACACTCTTCTCGGATAGTCGAGAGGTCCCAGGTTCGAATCCTGGCTGAGGTAATGTTCGAATGTTTCGGCACACAGTCACATCTGAGATAATTAAAATTTAAAAATTAAGATCTCGTATTGTATTTATAACATCTAACTTGACCGTTTATTGGTGTTCTTTGTATTTATATGCTTAAGCATTTACACGGTCGTAATTATTACTTATTTCTAAGAATATAATATATTAGTAAAATAG
>NW_017295888.1:47345-47610 GCF_001594075.2 Trachymyrmex cornetzi | reverse complement strand
AAGAAAAAAAGTAACGCAGTTACTAGTAAAGTTACCAAAAAAGTAACTTGTAACTGTAACTTCGTTACAAGTAACGAGTTACTTCCATTCCCTGGTTTTATATTACAACTTTTTAAACATATCTACATATAATACATACTTTTAAAACATATTCATGATCCGTCAAATGGAACCTTGAATATCAGTTACTTTTCATGGTAACAGATATTGTTAGATAATCATTTCAATTTTTGAAGATCCACATTTTTGAGGATCTGCTTACATT
>NW_017295888.1:43424-44057 GCF_001594075.2 Trachymyrmex cornetzi | reverse complement strand
TGATAAACGCGCGAACAAGAGTATCGCCACCCGCAACTATGAACTATACCGATACACTGATTTGCGCGAGTGATACGTGACGCGCGTCGTCAAGCCTATCCTAACATCGATCGAAGAATTTCAAGAACGCGACAGCGGATGGGCACTGTCGCGTATACTAAATTTGGCGGTGAACGCGAATAAGCACAATCCTCTGCGCGCGGGATGTCACATCAAACTCCCGCGAGAAATTATGCTAAAGAGAGCGGTGATCAACGTACAATCTACGGACAATGCGTGTTTTGCCTGGTCAGTGGTCGCCGCTCTGCATCCAGCTCAAAAAAATTTGGAGCGAGAGTCATCATATCCACACTATTCATCGATACTGAATCTCCAAGATATTCAGTTTCCGATGACACTGAACCAGATTAGGAAATTTGAAGCTCTAAACGATATTTCCATCAACGTCTACGCCATCGAGAAGGGGATTGTGCCGATACGACTCACCGACCGAAAGAGGAGTAAGCACGTAAACCTCTTGAACGTGGAGGATGATAGCGCGGGACACTTTGCTCTCATTAAAGATCTATCCCGCCTTGTCGGTTCACAAATTAACAGAAAAGGACACAGGAAATATTTCTGCGATAGGTATGT
>NW_017295888.1:41528-42184 GCF_001594075.2 Trachymyrmex cornetzi | reverse complement strand
TATACGCGGTGGTCTGAGCCAGTGTACAAACAGGTACGCGCGAGCCAACAACAAATACATGCCGTCGTACGATTCATCGAAACCGTCAACGTACTTGATGTACTATCAACAATCTGTATGGCTGGGCAATGTGTCAACCATTGCCCTACGCCGTATTTCGATGGGTCGACGAAGTGCAGTTTCGATTTTACTACCATCGCGTTAGATTCGCAGATAGGCTATATTCTCGAGGTGGATTTGGAGTACCCGCAACATCTTCATGACGCGCACACTGACCTACCGTTCTGTCCGACGCGAGAGAAACCACCCGGCAAGCGCGGTGACAAGCTCCTCGCAACATTATGCGATAAACAGCGTTACGTCATTCATTATCGCAACCTGCAGCAGTGTACTCATGGCCTCCGTATCGCAATGATTCACCGTATACTGCAATTCGCGCAATCTCCATGGCTACGCGATTACATAAAATTAAACACAAAATTTAGAACAATGGCCAAAAATGATTTTGAAAAAAATTTATACAAACTGATGAATAACGCGGTATTTGGTAAAACCATGGAGAATGTGCGCGATCGCGTCGACGTAAAATTACTGACAAAATGGGAAGGCAGATACGGTGCGGAGGCAATGATCGCCAAACCAAATTTTCACAGTCG
>NW_017295888.1:40829-41514 GCF_001594075.2 Trachymyrmex cornetzi | reverse complement strand
CTGGTCGCGATAGAACTGCGTAAGCTCGAGGTGAAGTTCGACAAACCGATATACGTGGGTATGTGCATCCTCGATATATCGAAAACATGTTTGTACGAATTTCATCACGAGTACATGGCACCGCTGTTTCGTGAAAAATGTAAAATTATGTATACCGACACAGGTAGCCTCATATATCATGTAGAATGTGACGATATCTACGATGTCACGAAACGTGATATAAATAGATTTGACACGAGCGATTAGGCAGTTGATAACGCGTACAGTATTCCGCTCGCGAATAAAAAAGTTCCAGGCCTTATGAAAAATGAGAACAACGGCGCCATTATGACCGAATTCGTAGGGCTTAGAGCGAAAAAGTACGCGTTACGTGTAGAAGGAAAGAAGGATACAAAAAAGGCAAAGGGTGTCAAGAGCAGCGTTGTGGCAAAATCCATAACGTTTGAGGATTACACATGCTGCTTGAACGACGCAATCGAAATGACGCGCAGACAGTCATGCATAAGATCGAAATTGCGCGAAGTGTACACGATATCGGAAACAAAAATCGCTCTAAGTCCGCACGATGATAAGCGGTATATCATATCAGGTTCCACTGACACTCTGCCATGGGGGCATTACCGATGTAAATAAAACACAATTGTATTATATAATATGTTTAATACTTATATAAATGTATAATATA
>NW_017295888.1:38881-39956 GCF_001594075.2 Trachymyrmex cornetzi | reverse complement strand
TTACTCAGCACGTCGATAACGGTGAGAATGTAGTGGTAACCTCTGTTGAATCGCGTATATGGACACATCTCGACCACATCCGCCTGCCACAGATCGCCGTATCCATGTACTATGACGTGTCTTCCCGAAAAATTTCTTCTCGCCGGAGCGTGCAATTCATTAACCAGCAGCCGTTTCTCAGACATTGCGAATAATTATTCGACACGATGTACTTCTCGAATCGTCTTTTCAAATTCTTTTAGCAAAACCTGTACATTATTTTGTAAGGCTGCAATCTTCCTCTCGATTTCGTTCAGACGATCTTTCAAATCTTGAACACTCTGCTGCACGTATCGCTTGTTTGCTGCGTCAGCATCATCTACCGGGAGCGCTACTCGTCGAATTTTGCGCTACTTTGCGTCAAAGTCGGCTGCGACTATACAAAGAGCGTTATCGCGCACGTAATTTCTGAGCAATCCACGCCATTGATAGTACGATTCGCTTCCTCCTCCTCCAAGCGATAGTCCAAACTTGTTGATCGGCATTGCGATGTTGACTGAACGATGTGCGTAGAACGAGGTTAATTTATAATCATACCGGCTTCGCGAAGCTCTTCGATATTCTACAAAATCTTGTTGTCGTGACCATTATGACGGGCCTGACGCGAGGCCTCGAGCAGTCGCAGACGATCTACAATTTCGTTGGAATCGTCCCAATGGATATAGTCGATCTTGTTATCGTTTATTGTCATTGTACGCGGTAAATTCGCTCTTTTGTTAATTCCCGTTCCAACTTTTTTATCCAACACCAATGGCGCTATTATGTTCTTATACTTGTATCCCTTACTACCCATTACTTGATTACTCGGGCTATGACCGCGTCTGTGAGCGTTTGTCGTCAGCAGAATGCTTCTGTAGGTGTGTACGTCGTCATCCGTACAGATACTTTCGTTGGGAAATTTCATGAAAATTAACTCGTACAGACCCGCTGTTCCATCATATCTTTTCCCATCTATAATTATATCATCATTTTTGTGCAAGGTGATACGTTTGTCACCGAGCATCTTTCCCTCGTCGTTGAAATAAACTCCGTACAC
>NW_017295888.1:36538-37713 GCF_001594075.2 Trachymyrmex cornetzi | reverse complement strand
CGAGATTCGTCACTTTAATCATCCGCGATTGGCGCACGAACCGCATATTTCCTCCTTCCACAAAATACTGAAAACGATATCGCGAACGAGTCTATTTATAGAGCTGCGTAGAGCGAAATCGCTCAGTAATCAAAATGTTTCCCGTCGTGTCAGACAATCTGCACAGTTTAACTTCAAAAGAGCTGGAATACATACCGAAAATTGTACTGTTGCGACAGTTTATTAATATTGTATAGATCTGTTGTGGGACGGATTACCCGAGCATATACGAGCAGATTCGGAGGTACAGCGATACCGTCGATGCATTACAATTTGCCGACTCATCAAACGCATATCGACGGTCCGACGCCTTTGATAAAGAATTGTAGCGAATGCCGTTGAGAGGCTTACTAAATCGTGCGATAAACGCGCTTCCCTTCGAATTACATATTCCCGGATATCAGTTTTGCGGTTCGGGAACGATTGGAGAAGCAATTGGCCAGAGGCGATCGAGGTATTAATCCATTGGATGCTGCGTGTCGCGAGCACGATATCGTAAATCTAGACAATGCCGCGGAACCCGGTACGCATTGGGTGGCATATGCGAAAAGGGGGAATCGCGTCGTATACTTTGACAGCTTCGGTAATCTTCGGCCGCCGAAGGAACTCGATGGATATCTGGCAAATAGTGTAATCGAGTACAATCGCACGCCTCATCAGCGTTACAATCAGAACAACTGCGGGCAGCTTTGTCTACAGTTTCTGCGAACGGTTGACAAGCCATTTAAGGACCGGCATTGCGCTGTTTAACTCAGTGCTCGTTTGAAACATGTCGCTAACGTTTACGATGACTGGCAAGAGTAGCGTCCTCGCCGTAAGCTACTTTCCGGCGGTAGATTTGGTCGATGGTGATTACGAGCTCGGTCTGACGGACTTTGAAACGTACTATACTCTAGCCAATGTAAATTCGACAAACAACAAGTTTTACTATGACAGCAAGGAAATTGTCATTCCCGATGGATCGAACTGCGCGATATCGAGCGGTATCTGAAGCGTGAAATTTTACATTCTCACGATGCAAAGGGTAAGGAGGACGAAGAGTTCCCGCTAGTTATTCGCGCCAACAACAATACGATGAAAAGCGAAATTAAATGCGCCTATCGGTTAAATTTTACAAAACCTCGCAACATTGGCTC
>NW_017295888.1:30253-36439 GCF_001594075.2 Trachymyrmex cornetzi | reverse complement strand
CCGCGGGTGCGTACAGCAACGACAGGTGCGTGCACACGATACACGAGTTTTCACCGAGCGTATCCAGGATATAAGATATCGGAAAGATCTAAGCAGATCATTTATCTTCCGATCGTCGTACGGAACATTACGGATCTGACGATTCGCGTGGTGGACCAAGACGGTCGATTGCTTGATTTTCGTTGAGAGGAGATCACCGTTAGAATGCACGTATGATGGCGCTAACGTGAGATGCTTGTGTTGAACGAACAGCCGAAACAGACGAGAGATACATCTTTTACTGGAAAGACTATACCTGGAAAGAAACTCACTGCGTCCAACGTCGCATTTTTAAAGTCGTTGGGTTTCATCGTACGAAATGGTTGATATCTTGAATATTACCGGTGAGCCGATCTTTGACGATCGCATCGTCAAGATTGAGACTCACACGTACAATCCGTACGCCAACACTACGTTTGGACATAGCGACGAGATACGGATACCTATACAGCAGCAGGATTTGTATACGTTGCCGTGCGATAGTTTTCTCTACGTCGAAGGAAGATTGACGGTGAAGAAGAAAAACGATCAGATGTCGTCGACGCTTGGAAATAATTGTGTGGGGTTCATGTTTGATGAAATTCGATATGAACTCAACGGTGTGGAGATTGAACCGTAACAGAAACGTTGGAATTACCAGTACCATCAAGAAGGATGGAACTCTAGATCCGACACGGCGGAAGGATACTTTAATTTTTGCGTGCCGCTCAATATGTTGTTGGGCTTTTGCGAAGATTACAAACGCGTTGTCGTCAACACTCGCTACGAATTGATTTTGATACGAGCGCGCAACGATTACAATTGCTTGGTAGGAAATCCTGTGACGGAGCCAGAGATTGAATTATTGAAAGTGCAGTGGCGGATACCTCACGTAGCATTAAACGAAATCAATAAATTATCAATGCTGCGAGCGTTGGAAAGTGGTCGTTATCTGAGTATGAGTTTTCGCTCGTGGGATCTGTACGAGTATCCTCTGTTGCAGAATACGACCAAGCATTCATGGGCCGTTAAAACGGCGACTCAGCTTGAGAAGCCGCGATACGTTATCTTTGCTCTACAGACCGGCCGAAAGAATGTCATGTCACAAGATATCAGCGTGTTCGACGATTGTAATTTGAGTCATGTGAAAGTATATCTAAATTCAGATTTTTATCCGCACGACGATTTAAATCTGGATTTTGGTAAAAAGAGGTACGCTGTCCTGTTTGACATGTATGCGCGTTTTCGTAAAGCATATTATGGAATCGATAGCTTCGAGATGCTGCTCAACGTACTATCGTTTATCGAGAAAGGATTTTGCAGTCATTGATTGCTCGCGACAAAACGAATCCGTCAAGAGCGCCACTGTGGACGTACGCATAGAATTTGATTGCAAGGAGAATGTGCCCGCCAATACTACCGCCTATTGTCTCATCATACACGATCGTGTAATCGAATACTGTCCGGTGTCCAACGTAGTGCGCAAAATCATGTAAATTGCAACGTCAGCAAGTATCCTGAATATAAAAGAATGGAAAACCAGGGTGAGGTGCAGTCTCGAAAAATTGCTCGTCATGGTCATACCAACGTTTGTGGATCTACAAGGATTCATCGTTAACAAGAAATTTGTCGTGAAGGAAGTAGCGGTGTTGAGAGGGGGAACCATTCTCACACACTATATTTTTTCATATCCTATGTCATGGCATTTTCTGACGAGATTCGACAAATCTTGCGCTTCCTGGTTGAGTACTTATCACCATGGATTGCGGTGGGATGACGGGATGGTCCGTTACAGCATGGTGAGACGTTTAATTACGGAAACTGTGTTAGAAGAAGATGAAGCTGTCGTATATGTCAAAGGACACGAAAAACGAGGATGGCTAACTCGTATAACGATATGCTCGACACTGATGATATCATCGTCGAAACTCTAGATGCGCATTATAAAGATGTAGAATCGCTACGTAATCTAGATGATTGTAATTCATACGATGCGGAAAACACGCAAAGAATTGCACTTTACAAAATGTATTTAAGATATTTAATTGGTGGTCGCGACACCAGGAAGAATTGTAAGATTTTTTAAATAAATGTATATTATCTTACATTAATATGTTTATTTCTATTACCCTTATACCTGTAGACATTTAAGGGGGGAACCCCACTTGTAACTTTGAAAAAATCGATTGTTTGTTTTTTGCATTTTTTTGAAGTATAAGTATCTGAGAATACGTCCTTAAAATTTCAAATCGATCCGAGCAAAATTGACTGAGATATGAGCGTTGAAAGAGAAGAATCCGTTGCGTAGAGAACTAGTTAGTCTGCCGTCTGCCGCGCTCGGCCCCCTCTCCGGTTTCTATCCATTGTTCAGTGAGAAGGGTCGTATACCTGGTTTATTACTGGCAATAATATATTGTGTGGAATTTCCAGAAACGAATTTTCGATGCCTTTTATGGTTTCAATTCGTCAGTTTAGCACGAACGTTCGACAATTCGAGACGTGTATATTTCCACCGTGTTTTATTTTATATCTGTAGTTTTTGTACATTTTATTTAAACATGGATCGAAAAAAGGGTTCACGAAGATCGAGAAGTGAAGAAGATTTTCGGAAATCTCGATCAAAAAAGAGAAAGAATGTGTTTAACCCGAAAAAAGCAGAAACATCAAGTGATTCGTTTAGCACGTCTGCGAAGAAATTGATAAACAACGCTGACATTATTGTTTCTAAAGACAGCAGTGTTGAGTATAGAATTTTAAATTTTATAACTGTATTTACTGCTATTTCAAGTTTAGTGAAATGTAAAAGTTGCGACGGAAACGTTAAATTTGAAACGGCAAGCACAAGAGGACTTGGATTCAAAATTGTAGTGAAATGTGACTCGTGTGCAGATCAAATGATACCATCTTCTAGTTCTATTGCACATTCGTACGAAATAAATCGTCGTTTTATATTGACTATGAGAGTTCTCGGCTTGGGATTGGCTGGAGCACAAAAATTTTGCGGACTCATGGACATGCCAAGCTTTCTTTCTGAGCATACGTACTCGCTGATTTTGAAAAATATACACGATTCGGTGAAAATTGCTGTTGAAGTACTATTCCAGAAAGCTGTGCGAGAAGAAATTGAAATTGCGTTTGATGCAGTAACCAATGCAATTAAAAAATTAACTGTTTCTGGAGATGGATCCTGGAGGAAGCGCGGATATACGTCATTATTCGGAGTTTCATCGATCATCGGTTACTACAGTGGAAAAGTGCTAGATCTTGTAGTGAAAAGTTCGTGCTGTAAAATGTGTGAATCATGGAAAAATAAACTACAAGATGCAGAATTTCAAGAATGGTACCAAACACACAAAAATGAATGCAATATAAATCACGAAGGCTCCTCGGGAAAAATGGAGGTAAATTCTATTATCGAAATGTTCAAGCGTTCGATAGAAAAATATAATGTTGAGTACCACTACTATATTGGAGACGGAGACTCGAAGACGTACACTGGGATAATAAATTCTCATCCTTATGACGATGAAGAAGTTGTAAAAAAAGAATGCGTCGGTCATGTCCAGAAGCGTATGGGAACCCGTCTTCGAGCTTTGGTGAAAAAAGACAAAAAACTCGGCGGTAAAGGAAAGTTAACAGGAAAATTAATTGACAAGCTTACTGTATACTACGGACTTGCTATTCGACGCCATTCTAATTCTGTAAACGATATGTATGAGGCATTATGGGCAACCTTCCATCATTATAGTTCTTCTGATGCAAATCCAAGCCACGAGAAATGTCCTGCCGGTGAAGAATCGTGGTGTGCATATCGAAGAGCATAGGCTAAAAACGAGACTTTCAAACATGATTATAAGCCACTACCAAAAAATGTTTTGGACGCCATCAAACCTATTTATTCTGATCTTAGTAAACCATCGTTACTTGAACGATGTGTTGGTGGTTTCAATCAAAACAACAATGAAAGTTTCAATCAGCTTGTGTGGAAAATCAGCCCGAAGATCATGACGAGTGGAGCGATTGTTGTCAACATAGCAGCCTACATCGCAGCTGGAATGTTCAACGAATGAGCCAAGTCACTTTTATTTTTTATGAACGCCATCGGAGTGAATTGGGGTCACAATGCGCACTCTTATGTGAAGAAAATTGACGAAGCCCGGATTGCAGTGGCAGAGAAGCGCGCGGCCGAGAGCACTCGCGAAGGACGAATGAAGAGAAGACAGCAGCAAATTGAATTTTTAGAAGCGGCATCAACGGTGGAAGAGCTACTGTATGGACCCGGAATAGATGACTCTATGTAAGTTTTAAGAAAAAAATTGTTTTCTTCGTGTAAACTGAAGTTGAAACTTTAAACGCGTTTTTCTCGAAATAGCATTTTTTAAATCGGTGACCAAAATTACTCGGAAACTACTGATCCGATCTTTCTGAAAATTTGCAGGCTTATTCAATACATAAAAATGTAGTCTTTAATCATTCGATTTTATTTTTCGAAAAAAATTGCCCGTTTTGTAGCCAAAAGACGACCGTTTTTTTTCAATGAATATCGTACCATTGACTTTGACTGTCCGCCATTTTGTCAAAAATGATTATTTTTTTAAATCCATCGATTAAAGACTAGTTTATGTTGTTATTTAACTAAACCCATTAAAATTTTGTGTTTCAGATGATCCTGTGCGTCGCAATGTTGGTCACCGCAAAATGTATAAATTTCAACATACGTTCTTTGACAGCCATTTGTACAGCAACCATGTAATATTTTTCAATAAAAAAATTACTGAAAGGTGTTCAATGTATGTACTTTAAGATGATATATTGATCTTTTAAAAAAGTTCAGTGGTTTGCGTTAAAAAAATTCACGAAAATGACCGATTTTTTCGCGCTGCAAGTGGGGTTTCCCCCTTAAATAAATATAGCAGATAGATGTTGAAATGAACTGATAGCGGTTCGATATCAGTTCGATAGCTGTTTACAGTGGACCAATAGCTGTTTGAAAGCTGTTTATAGCTGTTAAATATCAGTCCGATAGCTGTTTACAGCGTACCGATGGCTGTTTATAGTTGCTTTGTTAGCAGTTCGATATCGATTCGATATCGGTTCGATAGCAGTTCGACAGTCGTTCGATAGCCGTTCGATAGTGGTTTGATAGAGGTTTGATAGCTGTTTATAGCTGTTAAATATCAGTCTAATAACTGTTTGATGGCGGTTTGATATGAGTCTAATTGCGCTTCAATGCGAAGAACGGATAAAAGAAATGCTGAGGTAGTGTAATCTTTCGAACGCGAGATATACCTTTGGCCGAGGCATTGTACTTTCGTCGCTGATATAAAACGTTGGTGATATAAGTATAACAGATAAATGCTGAAGTTTCTTCATGGAATCTTTTGCACGCGTAATATAGTTTTTCAATGCGTGATATACTTTTTGCTTGAAACATTACACTTTTTGACTGAGACATTGCACTCTTACATATCACATTATACTCTGAATTGATAACGGTGAGGATTCGTTTCAAAATGACATCATTGTTAAGTATGCCTTCCCCTATAAATTCTCGCACAGTCCCTCACTGTCAGTCATTCCAAGTCAATCTGGGCTGTCAGTCAGTTAACGGTCCTAACGGTTCATTTAGTCATTCTGCGATCGTTGATTCGTTGTGTGGAAAAAAAAACATGAATAACGTTAATGATTTAATTGATCTTACGGATGTTATTCGTGTTCAGTTGATGTTTCTATCTCAAAAATCTACAACATTGTCTGAAAATGCGCTCAAGATTCGTGGAGCGGCTACAGATGTTAGTGAAAACATACCAAAATCAATTCATGTCGCTTTGGATATTGCCAATGATAACATTCTGATGGGGAGAATGTAAGTATTATATTATTAATATATTAGTATATTAGTATATTAGTAGAGAGAAAATTATGCTTAAATTGAAGAAACTGTTTCTTTAAATTGTTCTCTTTTTTTCTTTTAGGCGTGGTACTATTTTGCATTTTTTTTGCAGGTGTTGTATCAAATTACATTGATGATGTCACCGCAAAACATGTTGTAACATGTTGAATATCCTTGAAAAAATTTCTTATATTCCATTGACAAAGCAGTTATGTATTTGCAAAAGTTGCATTTTTTCGCTGTATTAGATTACATTGATGTCATCACCGGATACG
>NW_017295888.1:29462-30015 GCF_001594075.2 Trachymyrmex cornetzi | reverse complement strand
AGAACATAGAGCATAGAGCATAAAGCAATGGGAATTCAACAATATATACTTATTCTTTGAATATTACTGTAGACACTGTGTTAGAAAGTTAATAAATTAATAAATATACGTTAAACTTATATTACGATTCACATATTTGATATTCTTCTCTCTACCGCTCCTTTCAATCAGTTCATATATTCAACATTTTTCTATGATTTCATATATAAATTAAAGATACGGAATTCATATGTAAATAAAAGATTAAAAATATATATAAATTACATAATCGATTTAAATATATACAAATGCCTACAAATACATTTTCTTCTGTGTCGCTCCTTCCTTTAATCAATCCATATTTTCAATATTTTTCTATGATTTCATATATGTAAATTAAAGATACGAAATTCATATATAAATAAAAGATTTAAAAAATTATAAATTATACAATCAATTTCAATGTATACCACTTAACAATCCATAATGTAGGTACTTATTCTTTGGATATTGTAGTAAACACTATGTTAGAAAAGAAGAAAAAAAAGTTAATAAATAAAAATAAATAAATAAA
>NW_017295888.1:11782-28048 GCF_001594075.2 Trachymyrmex cornetzi | reverse complement strand
GTAAGGCTAAAAGTATATCGTCAACGTATCTAAAGTATATGGGTATTTCTATTTTTATTGTGGAATGTATTTTATTTTCTAAATCCTCCATGACTAGATCCGAAATGATAGGCGAGAGTGGAGAGCCCATTGGCATGCCAAAAATCTGTCTATAAAATTTATTATCAAACTGGAAAAAGGTTGAGTTCAAAATTAATTTAACTGACAAGATGAATTCTGTTAACGACATAGATGTATGTGTCGTTATCAATTCCCATCTATTAACAATTCCTTCAATTGCCAACTCTATAGGTATATTAGTATACATTGAAATTATGTCAAAAGAAACCAATTTAAAGTTAGAATCTAGTGGTCTACCATTTAATTTTTCGACCAACTCAAAGCTATTTCCAATATACCCCAATTTCTTCTTGTTAAAGCATTTGTCTAGAATGTCTTTCAAAAAATTTGCTAATGGCAAAGTAGGACTGTCAACACAGCTGACAATCAACCTCAGCGGTGAATTCAATTTATGGATCTTTGGCAGGCCATATATTCTAGGTATATTTCCATCCGTAAATAGTTGATACTGAACCTTTCTATTACAAACGTTCGATATCAGAAATGATCTATATTAAAAACCAAGAAAAAGGATTAAATGACCAAAAAGACACAGAAAAATTGCCTACGAACTACTTACCGATAATCCATTTAACAAGTAATAAGTAATGACTTACATAAAGGAATGACAAATGGCAATGTCTCAATTTTATGTGTCCTACTATTCCATCTCTAGATGATAAT
The DNA here is from genome assembly GCF_001594075.2 of Trachymyrmex cornetzi. Classification (NCBI taxonomy): domain Eukaryota; kingdom Metazoa; phylum Arthropoda; class Insecta; order Hymenoptera; family Formicidae; genus Trachymyrmex; species Trachymyrmex cornetzi. The sequence goes on along the minus strand of NW_017295888.1, from coordinate 27,265 downwards.
TGTCTTTCTCTTTCTAACTCGTTTAACCTCAGTTATATATAAATACGGATATTTTTAATTTTAAACACACTCACAGTTGAAACCGCTATATAATAATATATCTTCTCAATAATTCTTGTTAAATTAGTAAATTTTACTTCTTTCCATGACTGGTGAAGAAATCAAATTAATAGAAAGAAATAAGTTTAAGGTATTTATTTTTCGTAATAATAATTTTTTCATAAGAAAATTGTGTATAAGAGTAGTATGTTTTCCAGCCTTGGAACTTTAACTTAGAGAAAAATTTCGAAGTATGACAAGGATCAATTTTTCTGTAATAAATTAAATATTGATGTACAATTTCACAATTTATAACGAAGATACAACAAGACCTGGATATGGGCAATCACAGAAATTACGATTTTTATTAATAAGGTTCAACTATTTAAGATTTGCATTCTAACATTGTATAATCATCTCATTGCGATCATGTTAGGTTTAATGTAATTAAATTGGCTCATACATACAAATTGTTACTGATGAAGACCATATTAAAGGTCGAAACGTCTAGACTTTTATATTGATAATAATGTTATGGCATAGTTTTGTATTGTAATAGAATAAACGTTGGCCTATTAGACATGTTATCGAATATATAAATCTTTCACTCATTCCTCCGAGTGTGTGGTTATATGTTCTAACTTTATATTAATTTTTTATAATGTTAATGTAAACTTAATTAACGCAAACTTATAATATTGATGTAAACTTAATTAACGCAAACTTATAATATCACAGAAACGGTAAACTAATACCAGCCTAATTGACTTGAACTGGTTTTATCCATAATTTAATCCTATCGGGCGATAAGATAGAGTTATACGGTTTCTGAGTGATGGGTGAACCTGGAATGTCTTGAATGACATAACGGTTTTTGTCAAGAACTTTGGCGACCAAGTATGGACCTTTATAAACCGGCTTTAACTTTCTGTTCTCTCCCGGTTTAGTTGTTGAATCGCGAATCAAAACGAAATCTCCTATCTTATATAAAAAAAGTGTTTTGTGATGTTTGTCGTAGTACAGTTTGTTATATTGTTTGAGTTTGTCCGACGCTTTTATCGCTATGTCGCGGTCTCTGTCTCGAGTCTTCTCGAAATCTCTATCTACTAAGGTAGTTTTTGCTAGATCGCTCAGAAATCGAATTAAACTTGAATCTAGATGGTTGCGCTTATCGTAACCGAACAGTAATTTAGACGGCGAGGCTTTAATGGAAGAATGGAAAGTGTTGTTAATGACATACTGTACGTTGCCTATCTCATCTGGCCAGTTGGCTAGATGTTTTATAACCTTACGAAAGGAAGATTTCAAAAATCTATTGACCCTTTCCACTAATCCATTAGCCCAAGGCGCGGCAACGGCTATTAAATAGTGGTTTATATTTCTGTCTCGAACAAAGTTAGCAAATTCATATGACGAGAAAGCGGTACCTCTATCGGAAACCAATTTTGACGGGTTACCAAATAGGTCGAATACCGAAATTAAACACAGAATTGTTTCCTTTGAACTGGTGGTCTTCATGGGAAAGAGCCACGTAAATCTAGTAAACGCGTCGATTAGAATAAGAATGTGTTTGGCGCCGTTATTCGCTTCCGTTATAGGACCGAAATGATCAGTATGCACGGTATGCAGAGGAATTGAAGGAGTATCTACTCCTTCATATACAAGTTGAAGCTCTCCTTCTTTGATGTTAGGAGAAGCATTATACAGCAAGCAAACTAAGCAATTATCTACATGGTTTTGCACTTTCTTTCTTATGGACGGAAACCAGTAATTATCACAGATCCCCTTTACTGTCTTTTCAGTTTCACAATGCGCACTTTGATCATGATAGGCTCGAATGATATTTGAGACCATTGAGTCGGGTACATAAAATTTCAAACCTGTTTCAGTCTTGCGGTAAACAAAATCCTCAATCAATTCGAACTTATCATGCTCTGACTCTTCTAGATGAAGAGCAATCGCTTGCACGGCAAAATCAGCGAGTTGTCTGCACTGCAACTCTTTTTCCAACGGAAGAGGGTTAATTGACGCAACTACGCGACTTACAATTAGTGCGTCGACATGAGCCATCCTAATTCCTTTGCGGTGGACTAACTTAAAATCATAATTTTGTAGCCTAAGTGTCCAGCGCGCAACACGAGGGTTTAAATTGGCTTTATTAATAGCAAAGACGAGAGCATTACAATCGGTAACTATAGTGAACGGGATACCGCATAGGTAGACATGAAATCGTTCAATTGCTTTGACTATCGCGAGCATTTCGAGCTCAAAAGAATGATAACGGCTTTCTGCTGAGTTTGTTGATTGGCTATAATATGCTACCGGAGCCCACAAGTTATTGTCTTGCTTCTGCAAGAGGATTGCGGCAAGGGCGACGGCGCTGGCATCGGTATGCAACTCGGTCTCCCGATGCTGACTGTAGAGTCGTAATACTGGATATGACATTAAAGCAGACTTTAAAGTTTCGAAGGCGGTAACGCACTTGGCATCAAAATCGAACGTCGAGTATTTTTTTAAAAGCGTATAAAGCGGTTTAGCAATTTCAGCGAAACCTTGTACAAATTTTCGAAAGTAACTAACAAGGCCTAAAAATCTTTGTAATTCACGAACGTTCCGGGGAACGGGAAATTTGTTAACGGCTTCCGCATGTCGTTCAGTCAAAGTGACACCTTGTTCCGATACGACGTATCCCAAGTACTCAACCTTAGTTTTAAGGAATTGACACTTCGAAAGATTTATTTCAAACGAGTGTTGATGTAACAACAACAATGTTTTAGCTAAAATATTCAAATTTTCTTCTATCGTGTTGGTTGGAATGAGGATATCATCTATGTAGGTTAAAATCTCACCGTGTTTGATTAAGGGTTGCAAGATCTGGTTAAGCCTTTTCTGGAACTCGGCGGGTGCTTCCGAGTACCCAAAGGGCAGACACGTGTACTCATAATGCCCATCTGGCGTAGCAAAGGCGAAATATTTTGTATGATCCGGATGGATCTTAATAGCATGGAAGCTTTCTTTAATATCCAACAGAGTAAGAACAGGTTGATCGGCTAATTGAAACAATAAGTCCTCAATGATCGGAAAAGGATATTTTTGTCTAACCACACGGGAATTCAGCGGGCGCAAATCCACACATAAGCGCAAGTTGCCATTCCTCTTTCGAACCGGCACAATACGAGCACAATATGGCGAGTTCGACTCTTTAACAATATCGCGAGCGAGTAGATCATCTATTATCTCTCTAATCTGCATCCTTTCCGCCCAAGCAAGGCGTCTTGGAGAGAAAGCAAAAATTGATTCATCACGTAACGCGACTGTAACATAATAATCATCAACTGTTTTCTCAACCGGAGTGTTACTTACTTCGCGTATTATTTCGGACACTCTCGAATCAGCTTCTTCGCCGAAATCAGTCTTAATATCTAATGAGGTAACATTGGATTGGTCCTTAACATTTTCGCTGTCTATTAGTTCAGCTGACGCGACCTCCTCGAATAATTTTACTCTGTCTCTAGATTCCGGGCAAGGTGTAAAGACCAGCGTTAACTGGTTCGCAGTTATGAAATCGCGACCAAGCACGGCATGAGTTGGCCATGAATCGTTTCGAATTATTAGAAAAGAGACTTCAGTCGTAATACCGGGTAATACAGATAAACCGATACTAACACTTTTCTTACCAATTACGTTAATCTTAGAACCGCTCAATGTACGATATGGTGGTAAGTTAGAACCGTGAAACTCAACATCTTGTCCAAAAAAGATTTTACACACTGACTCTTGAATAAACGAGACCGGGCTACCCGTGTCCAATAATACGAGTAAACTACAAGGACGATTGTCAAGGGAATTTATTTCTGTCGTGGAATCACTTATCTTAACTTGACGTGATGATTTCGCGTCAACACAACCGACTGATAACTGATCTTGATCCTGAGTAGCTGGAGGCTCTTCTGCTTCCTTAACTGCAGCCACCTGCGAGGATGCTAGAGAACTAGCAGGGGTGGTAGGACCCAGTTGTTCCTTTCGCTTCAGCTTCCGGCAATCGGCTTTCAGATGTCCACGAATTTTACAGTAGGCACAAATAACGTCTTTCTCCTTGTTCGGAGACGAAGGCTTCTTGACTGATGAATTAGTACGATCCTTGGACTCCTTAGAATCTTTGACATCCCGAGACTTCTCTTTCTTGAAGTGAACCGGCGACGAACACTTGGATGTGCCACAAACACTTGTGATCTGGTGCATTCTGTCGAGGAATTCATCCACAGAATTGACACTTAAAGAAGCAGCGGCGCTTCTAATGGAAAAGTTGGTAATGCCACCAATAAGCACGTTGATGCATACGTCCTGAGGAAGATGCAAGCGATGTAACAATTTAAGCTTGGCCATCGCATATTCCTGGAAACTGTCCTTACCGTAGGTCCATAAACGCGTTTCTGCTTTTTGCAATGCCACGTTAAACGGAATGTGGCGTCGAAACCTCCTAGTGATTCCGGCTTTAAATGAGTCCCATGACCCAGGAACGACACTGACGTCCATATCAAACCAATCGCGGGCGTGTTTACTCATCTTAGATACAGCAGCTAAAAGCTTAACGCTGTCGCTAACACCATGCGCAGAGGCGATGAACTCAATCTTACGAATCCACACGTCGACTTCTTCTTCCACTCCATTAAATTGCGGAATTTGCGAGGCGAGTAGGGTAATCGCCTGAGCTGTCGGAACGGTTGTCAACACCGACGAAGTCTGATAGACGCTGGAAGGATTTGCTGACATCCCAGTAATTGGCGCTTGCCAATTGGTTGGGTTAGGTACGGCACTGGTAGTGAAATGAGGCGTTTGACTACCCTGAAGTACACTAGACTGTGAACTGTCCGGTGGGCCATACAATAAATTTGGCACCATATTTGGAACACATGGCTGAAAAACCACTGGTTTTTGATTAAATAACTGGTACAACATGGATTGTTGCTGCTGCACTTTTTCCGTAAGCAGCTTTACAACAGCTTCCAGAGAATTTGACGAATCAGAATCCATCTTATCCTTTTCAGCACTGGTACCGGCGCTTGTCGACTGATGTTCAAAGTTGACGTCCTCCGTAGAAACTTCTTTCGTTTCAGAGTTTTCCTCGTAGTAGCCAACTAGCGTGTCAACACAAATCATTGGATTAGGGCTAACCGGCAAGCCGTATTTTTTAAGTTCGGCGACCAGCTGAACTAGCGAGAGTCGTTCAATCTCTTCGCGCTTCATGCGTCCGATGTTGTAGCTCGAACGTGTAACAATCACGAAGTAGCGTTGAGCAGAAGCCAAGGAAACGGCAAACGCGGCACAATTAGGAGATGTGCGATCGCGGTAATGAACAAAGCCAAAGATGGCGGCAAACGCAACACGGTTAAGATTCCGGCGCGATAACGCAAAGCAGCGTCCGACGGATGCCGGGCAACTACTAGAACTTCACTCGATACGGAGATGAAGGCAAATCGCTAACGAGGGTTTTCGTAGGCGGGCACTAAACGCGACGCGGTCGAAGAATAGAGAACCGGCGCGGTTGAAGAAAATGGCTGACTCAGAACGGCGTAACACGTGGAGGATATATCCTACTTCTGAAGGCTGTAAGATATAGCTGTAGGAACCTCAGGAAGGAAATCGTAGGATAGAGCCGTGAATAGAGAGGGTAAAAAAAGGTACACCACGAGACGACGGTCTGAGTATATAACGGTACTTTTATTGGCAATACGCACCGTATCAGAGCAGAGCACATTCACTCTTGCTTATTAACTCTAACTCTCTACATGCTCACACGGGCGCGTCGTTGTAACACAATCAGGTGACTTGTAGTCTCTGACCAATGAGATCGCGGGGACGCATATCGTGGCGCCATGTCGCTTGAAGGCGCGAAATATAAATGCTAGTGATTGGTTTACACAAGTATATTTATTCTTATTAATATAATAAATAAATAAATGAATATATATACTTGTAAGAATATTTCGATATTCTCGTCAATCATAGCGCAAATTCCCATTAGCCCAGGGTCTCTTTTATTGGTATTTTCATATTTTTACTCTTTTGTTTCAGATACGGTACCGCCGACGTCATCATACAGATGAATGATGTCATGGACATCCTAACGGGCCTGATTAGACGCACCACCGAGGACTTTAGGAGAATCAATAGGCGATTGGGTAGACCGCGGAGGAGGAGGGATGACCGGGGTGACTACGATGATGATATCTCGTTTGTGCAACAGCAGCAGCAGCAGCTACAGCTGCTACAGCAGTATGTTTAAAGTTCGCCTGCGTTTTATATTGTTTATCTGATGAGGGTTAAAACGATGGGCCGAAAACATGTAATACATTGTGTCTACGTCGAGTTTTATTGCTTTGTAATTTTTTCTTTTTTATTCTTATTAATATACATGTGTTATTTTTAAGTCTTTCATTTTATTTACTTTTATTACGAAAATTAACTCTTATTAACCTTTGTTCTTTGATGTATTGTTATACCAAGAGTCTTTATACTTGCGTTTCCTGCATGTTTACCTAATAAATAACGAATTATGACGATTTCAAGCGGTAACAAATCATGATCATTTTAGTGTCATCATCTCCCGGTCTACAATAATTTAGTAATTTTGTAACAACCTGACTTTTATACGCAGATTAGCTCGTCGACTTGTATTACGGGCGTAATGGATGCGGGGCACGAAGGAGGTTCGGCGGGAGAGGGAAATGCGAATTTATATGCGACGTGTAGTGGTGTAACAAAATGTATTTTATTTAGATATCTGTACAATATGTGTGTGTGTGTGTGTATGTGCGTATGTGTGGGTGTGCGTGTGTATGTGGCGTTCGCGGTATATACAAAACGATATATATATATATATATGTATATGTACAAGAGTGCCAGATGCAGCAGCGCGGGTATCTCTAGCGAGATCGGGATCGCGGACGAAACACTGGTATACGCCAGTGGCGGGGCGTGGCGCGATCGCGGCGCAGGCTTGGCGGTTCGCGTTTTCGCGGCCGTGGGGCGTGTCGCGACGTCCGAGAACATTCGGTGAAGGCAGAGGAATCTCTACCCTCGGTCCAACGTCTCCGCAACAGTGGCCCCGGGCCCGTATATGCAACCGGAGTCGCGAGAGGTGACGGAGGCGCGAGTCGGCAGTCGAGAAACCTCAACAAGGGGGAGAATCCTCCCCTTTAGTGAACTCGCCGATCGTGCGTCTGTCTTGGAAGTCGGTCTGCGGCTGACCGAGAATACTCGGCAGTGACCCAGAACTCTGGACCGCTGTACTGATGCTGCAGGTCGAGCGAGGAACGGAATCGTATTCGAAATTTTAGGTAGCGGATTTGCCAAAGAAAGCTCGGAGCGTTTTTGGCCACGATGTTAACAATCGCGCGGCTTATACACTCGCTTGTTGCTCCCGCTCGTATTGTTCCGGAGTCGTTCGGCGATCTCCGTTGGTTGAACAATGCGAGCGGGAGACGTTTGGTTCGGCGTGTCTCGTACGCGTTCGGCGTTTCTCGGCGAGACGGCTGCGACCTGTGAATTTTGCTTTCGCGTTTAAAAAAAATTTCGGGCACACCGCGCCCTCATCGCTCGCGAGTGACTAGAGGTCCCTCAGCGGCGGCATCCGGCGGGATGTTCTGCCGGGTATAATGCATTTATGGGGTGCATTGTTACATATGTATGTCCAGCGGCAGTTTCTGGGACTTTTTGCAAAATGTATTGGCAGATTCCAGGACCTTTGGCATTTTCCAGGACTGTTATTACGTCATTATTGGACAGAATTGTATTCCTGTCACATCCAAGCTTTCACCAAAAAAATATCACGAACATGATAGACACTCTATTAAATAACGGTTTTCCATTAGATTTTCTATCTATTTAATACAATAAGTAATAGAATCAAATCTTTAATTCACAAAAATGATTACAAGTATATACAAATCAAAATGAACCTATAGATATTAATATCAGAAAATTTTGTACTTTACTATATGTCAATAATTTAACTGAAAAATTTAAGAATGTATATAGGAAATACAACATGAATATTGCATATAAACCTACTAATAGCTTAATTAAATTTATTAAAACAGGGAAAGATAAATTAAATAAAATGGATAATAATCATGTGGTATACAAAATCAATCGTCGAGATTGTGAGTGTTTTTACGTAGGATAGACTAAAAGATAGCTTAAAACTAGAATAAAGGAACACAAAGCAGACATAAAAAAATTAAATAATCTCTCAGTAGTCTCATGTCATCGGCTTAATTTTAATCAGGAAATGGATTGGGAAAATATTGAAATTTTAGACTCTGAACCATCATTTTACAAAAGATCCATTTCTGAAACGATCCATATTAAAAAACAAGCTGAGGGGATAAATAATCAAAATGATACAGAAGAACTACCCGTTTCCTACTTACCGATAATACAAGTAATATCATAGTTTTAAAAATTACTTTGAAAATTATACTAGATGGCAACTGGTTACCTTCCCACTACCTTTTTTGTTTACCCTTTCCTATTTCACAATATTTTCCCCCTCTTTTGATGATAAAGACCTTCTATAGAACTTATAAAATAAAGAAATTACAATCTAAACTCGTTTGAAACCAATCTCTGATATTCTCTGATAGTAATAATTTGACAAGAAGTAATCTTCCATTGTGAATCATCAAACGGAAATTCAAGATATGGGTAATGTTATTAAAAAAAAGTTTTATTATTATTTTTATTTAAAAAATTTTGTATTTTTAATGAAGAATTAGCTCCATACTTGAAATTCAAAATTTATTACTGGATTTTTATTCTAGTTTGGAAACTTTATCTTATATGGTAATTTCAATGATATTATATCAAATTGACAAGCAATTATGCATTGGTGGATACTATCATTTAATTAAATTTGAACTATGGATTGAAATTTTAATTTGACTACAGGATACTATCATTCAATTAAATACGAACTATGGATTAAAATGTTAATTTCACTAGAGCATATTAAGTAATTGAACAATTACATTGTAACGTTAACCGACAAATTATTAGCGCACATAATTTAATATTTTAATGTTAATTTACGATTGTAATACTGAGGATGGCGATATTCAAGGCCGAAACGTCTATTTTTTGTTAATGATAGGGTTATTTTTCAATGTATATTACTTATGTCGATCTAATTAAATAATTTTGTAATTTTTTGTAAACTGTATCAAGAATATATATATTATTTTCACTAATAAGATCAAGTGTGTGGCGAATGCTCAATCTTTTTAATTGTTTACACGGAGAAAATTTTATATTAAGTTTTAATACAATGTTAAATTACATTTTACTATGTCTTGTATTTTTAGATGGACCCTCACAACGATATTCCGATGTAACATTTACTATGGTAATATTAATTTTATCACATATAAATGAAGTAATTTTTATTAAAGCAGTGCTTTTAAATCATGGAAAGAGTTAATTTTTACTATGGTAAAGCAATATTTGGTAGGTTTTTTTGCTTTTTTATTATCTTTACATTGCTAACTTTTATTCAACAAGGTTTGATTTTGTAATGAAAAAATTTATGAAAAAATTACTATGAAAAAGTGTAAAAATTACTTTATATTATTGCATTTAAACTTATAATTACACGATGGTCCGCAGTTACTACCACATTATAGTAATTTTAAATATAAAATTTTCTCCGTGTAGTTATAAAGCTCTGTGCACAACATTAGGTGCAGGAATAAATATCAAGGTTTCAACTTATATTAGAAACCGCAAATTCCGAAGTAACTGATACCTGATAAGTAGAAATTTTAGTATCTATTGCTGTTCCTAATACTTCTTATATTGTGTATAGGACTTAACATATCAATACTATAACTTCGTTGATATCGGGTCTTGTAAACGTAGTATAAATATGTACCATGAGCTTCAAGAACAAATCGAAGAAAGGTGTTACAACCTTTTGATGACCGGTTGTATGTACATTTCGATGACCAGACACGAAATCTTCCATAATATGTGCGTATGGCAGATTCCGAATCTGTACAACCCAATGTATATATATTTGAATGTACAGACCCGAAATCTGCAATAAAATATGCGAATGGCAGATAAGTGGTATACTACTAGGACTCCGGGTGAAGGACATAATTAACAAAAACATAACACCCCGTTAGCAAAACCTACAGGGTGGTCTTGCCAAAAATTTACCATTAGACATTCCATTATTCGTGTATATCTTAAGATATATGTGCGTATGAAATATTCCAAGATGTCCTGGAATCTGCTGTACGCATATATAAATATCTCCCTTCCGCTTTTTTGCTCTTTATTCAATGCTTTATAAAAAGTGTTACAGTGATCGGATTTAGTTCAAATATGCGCCGTTTTGTTCGATAATCTGTTTCCATCTAGACGGCAACTTCATAATACCCCCCTCGTAGAAGCCCCCCTCCTTACTTGCGAAGAACTCGGACAGCCACTTTTCACAATCCTGTATTGAGTTCAACTTTACACCACCAAGGGCGTTCGCCATGGACAAGAACAGGTGGTAATCACTTGGCGCTATATCCGGGCTATATGGTGGATGCGATAAAACCTCCCATCCGAGCTCCCGTAGCTTCTGACGAGTCATCAACGAAGTGTGTGGTCTGGCGTTGTCCTGGTGGAACACTACACCCCTCCTGTTGGCCAATTCTGGACGCTTCTGGTCGATCGCCTGCTTCAAGCGGTCCAGTTGTTCGCAGTAGATGGTAGAATTAAGCGTCTGGCCATATGGGAGCAGCTCATAGTGGATTATACCCTTCCAATCCCACCAAACACACAGCAAAACCTTCCTGGCCGTCAATCCCGGCTTGGCCACTGTTTGGGACGATTCACCGGCCTTCGACCACGACCGTTTTCGCTTGATATTGTCGTATGTGATCCATTTTTCGTCGCCAGTCACCATCCGCTTCAAAAATGGGTCGAGTTCGTTGCGTTTCAGCAGCATATCGCAGGCGTTGATTCGGTCCAGAAGGTTTTTTTGCGTCAAATCATGCGGCACCCAAACATCAAGCTTTTTTTTGTATCCAGCCTTCTGCAGATGGTTTAAAATGGTTTGGTGACTAACTCCCATCTCCCGGGCGATGTCACGAGATGCCACATGCCGGTCTAACTCGATGTTTTCTATGATTTCATCGGTATTCGTCGTCACAGGTCTTCCGCCGGCTGGCTTATCCATGGTTTCGTTTTCACCGGCTCTGAATCGTCGAAACCATTCCTCCGCGGTTCGAAGTGATAGAGTACCATTCCCCAAAACACCATTAATCTCACGGAACGTTTCTCTAGCGGATTTGCCTTTAACGAAGGAAAACTTTAAAATAGCGCGAATTTCGGCGTTAGTGAACTCCATGTTTACACGTCTATAACTGTTGAACGCAATATCCAAACTAATCATGCATAGCGTCGTTTTGTAGGTTATGTCAAGACCTTTGAAATGGTGTATAGTATTGCCAGATACGACCTCTGTAGCGCTTTGTACATAGCCGCGAAATTCAAAAGACAAAAAAAGCGGAAGGGAGATATTTGACAACCTTATATTATTCCAGACTTCGGGTATGTACAACGAAATGTACATTGAACCTGTCACAAAAAACTTGTAACACTTTTCCTTCGATGTATTTCGTAATTCCGATTGCTCACCGAGTAAATAGTTGTGTCCAGCAGACTCAACAATTTTGCAACCGTTTCATTATTCGTCTTGCTGATTAATTCAATCAGCGTGACGAATCATAAAACGGTTACAATATGCATCGAAGAAAGTATTACAACTGTTTGGTAATCAGTTGTACGTTCATTTCGATGTACAGACACGAAATTTTCCGTAATATGTGCGTATGGCAGGTTCCGAATCTGTACAATCCAATGTATATACGAGGGGGGACCCATAAGTTCCGGGAATTACGCTGTGGTGGGGAGGGAGAGTGGGGGAACCTATTGTTTGACCACATGTCCGTTAGTGTCACGCCATCTGCGTCAGTGTGCAAAGTTGTGTCGCTGTGAGTGCATCGGTTCGCCTGTGAGATTTTTTTTAGTAAAACAACTTTTTACATTTCGGCGAAAACGTAATGGCAGATTGTCGAGAACAACGCGCGGCTGTGAAATTTTGTTTCCTGTTGGGGAAATCGGCCGCGGAAACTATTGTAATGCTTAAGACTGCTTATGGGGATGCTGCCTTAAGTAAAACCAGAGTTTACGATTGGTTTTCACGTTTTAAAAATGGAGAAATGTCTATTGAAGACCAATTTCGTTCAGGACGCCCCTCAACGTCAAGAACTGATGAAAACGTCGACAAAATCAATGCCCTCGTTCGTGAAGACCGTCGCCGAACCATTGATCAACTCTGTGAGATGTCGGGAATGTCATGGAGTTCAATTCAGAGAATTTTATCCGAAGATTTGCACATGAGAAGGGTTGTAGCCAAATTCGTCCCGCGACTTCTCACAGACGAGCAAAGGGAGCGTCGACTTCAGGCATGTTTTGAGCTTCAAAATCAGCTCGAAGAGGACCCTGAATTTTTTTCCAAGGTGATTACTGGTGATGAATCGTGGTGCTATGGATACGACCCCGAAACAAAGCAGCAATCAAGCCAGTGGAAGACAGCTGGCTCTCCTCGTCCCAAAAAAGCTCGCCAAGTGAAGTCAAACATCAAGACAATGCTCATTTCTTTGATTGCAGAGGTGTTGTGCACGCGGAGTTCGTTCCCCCGGGTCAAACTGTCAACCAGAAGTTCTACTTGGAGGTTTTGAAAAGATTGAGGGAGAGTATCCGGAAGAAAAGGGCAGATCTTTGGCGCACAGGCGACTGGTTCTTCCATCATGACAACGCGCCGGCCCACACCGCCCTTTCCGTGAAGCAATTTTTGACCAAAAACGCCATGACACCAATTGTCCACCCCCCATACTCACCGGATCTAGCCCCCTGTGACTTCTTTTTGTTCCCCAGACTCAAAAGGAATATGAAAGGAAAGCGTTTTGCCACTGTGGAGGAGGTGAAACAAAAATCGCTGGAAGGCTTAAAGGACATCCCGATGAGTGAATTTAAAAACTGTTTTGAACAATGGAAGAATCGTTTGGAGAAGTGCGTTGTGGTCAATGGCGAATACTTTGAAGGTGATAAAAATTTGGTGTTAAAATATTGAGAAATAAAGAAGTTATGACGAAATTCCCGTTTTTTTTTTGGGTCCCCCCTCGTACATTTGAATGTACAGACCCGAAATCTACTATAAAATGTGTATGGTAGATAAGTGGTACACTAAATCTCCGGGTGAAGGACCCCATTAAAAAACTTAACACGCCGTTAGCAGATCCTCCAGGATAGTGTAAATATTTGCGATTAGGCATTTCATTATCCGTGTATATCTCAAGATATAAATGCTTATAGAAAATTCCAAGATGTCCTGGAATCTGCCATACGCATATGTTATAGCAGATTTCGGGTGTGTACATCGAAATATACCTACAACTTGTCACTAAAAAGTTGTGACACTTTTCCTTCGATCTATTTTTAATTTCGATTGCTCACCGAATATATAGTCGTGTCCAGCAGACCCAACAGTTCTGCAACCGTTTAATTATTCGTCTTGCTAATTAATCTAATCAGTGTGACGAATCATAAAACAGTTGCAATATGTATCGAAGAAAGTGTTACAACCTTCTGGTAACCAGTTGTGTGTACATTTGGATGTACGGGTACGAAATCTACCATAATATATGCGTATGGCAGATTCCGAATCTGTACAACCCAATGTATACATATATATTTGAATGTACAGATCCGAAATCTGCAATAAAATATGCGAATGGCAAATAAGTGGTATACTACTAGGACTCCGGGTGAAGGACATAATTAACAAAAACATAACACCCCGTTAGTAAAACCTACAGGATGGTCTTGCCAAAAATTTGCCATTAGACATTCCATGATTCATGTATATCTTAAGATATATGTTTGCTGTCTCGGAAGCTGCCGTTCTGATCAGTGTCCTGGAAAGTGTGTAGTCCCGGAATCTGCCATTTCGTGAATGTCCTGAAAAATGTACTGTCCCGGAACCTGCCATTTCGTGAATGTCCTGGAGAAATATGTTGTCCCGGATCCTGCCATTTAGTCAATTCTTCTGTATATATTTGTTGTCCCGGAACATGCCATTCCGTGAATGTCCTGGAAAAATATATTGTCCCAGAACCTGTCAGTCTGTGAATGTCCTGGAAACATGTGTTGTCCCGGAACCTGCCAATCTGTCAATGTGCTGGAAGAATATGTGCCCTGGAATCTGTCAATATGTGAGTGTCCTGGAAACTGCCAAATTCGTTTTTTTTTCGAAAACGATTAAAAATAAATTAATTTTATTTGAAAGGCAGAAAACAACAAAAGAGGCTTTATAAAACTGTTTTTAACTAATTCTATTTTCGGTCCCGGAAGCTGCCCCAGGACACACATACATATATATATATATATATAAATATATATAAAAATATATATATATAAATATACATACATAATTATTATAGTATTATATTATATATAAAATATACATACATAAATACACACATAAATATACCTATAAATAAATAATAATAAATAAAACAAATATACTGATTACTTCATTGTCAGAATTATTTGTTTCCTTCATTCCTTCCTTCGTTCCTTTCTTATTCGCGTTATACCGCGCTCTTATTAAATAGAATAAGAAACTATGTTCTATTAGAGTATATTTAAAAAAAATTAGAGTATATTTAAAAAAAATACTTCATTTAATGCTATAAATCATACGTTATATGAATATCTTTGCGTGTGAGAAGCTGCGTTGGAAAAAGATGCACAACAGCGAGAGAGAGACGGTAAGTATAAATGGTAAGTATAGCGCGCGATGGGGACAGGAGGCGGGGACCGCGCCTGGGACCGGCGACAGCAAATAAATAAATATACATATAAATTACTCCGTTGTCCGCGATTATTTGTTTCCTTCTTATTCACGCGGTATCGTATTACGCGCGCTCTTATTATAAATAAAATAAGGAACTATGTTCTGTTAGGGTATACTTTAGAAAAAAATATTTCATTTACTATTGCTATAAACCATACATATTATATAAATATATATATAAATCTTTGCGTGCGAAAAGAAGATAAAGCTGCGTTGGAAAAAGATGTATAACAGCGAGAGAGATGATAAGTATATATGGTAAGTATAGCGCGCGATGGGGACAGGAGGCGAGGACCGCGCCCGGGACCGGCGCGTGACGGCTGCAGCGGCTCGCGCGCGATGGCGGCTGCGTCCGGCGGATACTGACCCCGCGTTATCCGATAACGCGCCGCGGTGACGGTATACCACGCCTCCGCGGGCGCCGTAATTCTCTCCTCTCCCCGCGCGAATTTCCCGCGACGTTATCC
>NW_017295888.1:8063-11358 GCF_001594075.2 Trachymyrmex cornetzi | reverse complement strand
TGACGTCACCCCCCTCGCCGAGGGTACCTCCCGCCGCTCACCCCCCCTCGGAACTCATGGGTTAGAATCGGCCTATATGCCCTATTGATGTAGATTACAAAAGTTTTATAGCTCGTATGGACCAAATGATACTGCACCACTCACCGCATAATGTGCACAAACAATACTGGCTTTACAGAACCGAGATTGAAAGCTCTTAGAAAAAAATATATTAATTAATCTCTAAATCACACAAATTTGCTTGTTAACGAAGATTCGGTCTGATAAACAGACCAGGAATTGTGTGTAATAGTAGTTGCTCGATTTTCTGGAAGATGACGTTGCACTCAGATAGGGCCCCGCTGATCTGAATGCGTTCGGAAAGAAACAATAGATCTGTTACGATAAACTTTCTGAACTTATTGCACCGTGTGCAACAATTCTGAGAATTCATCGATAAAGAACAAACTATTGTCAGATTTGTCAGTACTTGTACATGTTCTTATCTGATGCTGAACAAACATAAATTACGTTTACACGGTTCGATTTACGTCGAAGTTATAACATCGATGTTATGAAACTGATCAATCATAGCTATTACTCTGAACCATAGAATGACTGTGATTGGCCAGTTTCATGTATCAATGTATAACTTCGGCATAATGCTGAATTCACACTGCACCCGATGTGCGTCGTACGACGCCCTCCAACCAATCAGAAAACAGGATTCCGATGAATTTTGCTTCATATTATCGGAATCCTGCTTTCTGATTGATTGCAGAGCGTCATACGACGCAAATCGGACGCTGTGTGAATCCAGCATAACCGAGCCGTATAAACGTTGTTATACAGAGAAATAGATGAACGGTATAAGAAGTTAGTTAAAAAGGATAAATGATATATCATTCGTTTTTACCAATGATCAAAAGTTTACAAAAATTTTTTTTTTAAATATTCATGCGAAGTACGTACAAGGACTGTTTGATAAGTACCTGTGTTTGACGACTGAGGGCGCCTCTGACTAAAAGTCTGTATACCATCGTGTAACGCCATTTCTTGAACGATGCAAGTAAAAATTTCAGACAGTTGTGCCGGTTAGTTTAGTTTTTATAACAATTGAAAGTTGACGAGTTTGTGCTTGTTTGCAATCATGGAAAAAGAAAGAGCAATATCGGTCTGTGATTCGATTCCTGTTTTTGGATGGGAAGACGTGTGAAGAAATAAAAAAAAAGTTGCATGCCATATATAAGGACAACGCATCTTCGATGACTACCATAAGATATTGGTACAACGAATTTAAGCGTGGCCGAACATCCATTTTTGATGAAGAGTGCCCAGGTCGTCCGATTGAGATGACTACGGAGGATACGGTCAACAAAATCCATGATATTGTGTTAGCAGACCGCCGGGTGAAGATCAGAGAGATTGCTAACATTGTAAAGATCTCAACTGAACGCATACATAATGTTCTACACGAAATATTGGGCATGAAAAAGCTATCGGCGAGATGGGTGCCGCGTTTGCTCACATTGGAACAAAAACGGAATCGCATGACAACTTCAAAACACTGTTTGGACATGTTTAAGCGCAATCCGAAAGAGTTTCTGCGGCGTTTCATCACTGTTGACGAAACATGGATCCACCATTACACACCAGAAACGAAAGAACAGTCTAAACAGTGGACTAAATTCGGCGAATCTGCTCCAAAGAAGGCAAAAACGGTTCCATCGGCCGGAAAGATCATGGCCACCGTTTTTTGGGATTCGCGAGGCATCATTTTCACCGACTATTTGGAGAAGGGAAGAACAATCACGAGACAGTACTATGATGATTTATTGGACCGATTCGACGCTGAATTAAAGAAAAAACGGCCTAAATTAGCGAAAAAAAGTGCTCTTTCACCATGATAACGTACCAGCTCATTCGTCCGCAATCGCCATGGTAAAACTGGTCGAATTACGCTACGAATTGTTGTCTCATCCACCTTATTCTCTAGATTTGGCCCCCTGCGATTTCTATTTATTTCTAAACATGAAAAAATGGCTTGGCAGAAAGCGCTTTGCATCAACTGAGGAAGTCATCGCCGAAACAGAGGCCTATTTTAAGGAGTTTGACCAATCATATATTTTAAACGGTATAAAAATGTTGGAATATCGCTGGACTAAATGTATCGAGTTGAAAGGAGATTATGTAGAGAAATAAAAAAAAAAAATTTTTTTTAAAAGTGTTTTCTTCCCTAACACGGGTATTTATCAAACAGCCCTCGTACGTGCTGACCCTGTAAAGTGAATAAAAATCAATATGTATTCTAGCCACGCGTAAAATCTGCTCGATCACGTTTGCTGCTCAATATTACTAATTAGATATCATATAGCACATGAATACTTTATATTTTAAACAATGATTTCTCGTAAACTGCGTATGGCAAAAGAACATAGAGAAGTACATACATTAGGCCCTGTATATAGTGGCAGAAATACCACGAACAATAATGATTTTATATAACATATTCATCAAGATTACGGACTCTCCGTTGAAAAAACGTTATCAGACCGCGCCTATCTATCGCGCGAGGCGACTCACTCAAACGCAGTGGTGCTCCGCGCGCGACACGGAATCGCGCACGAATTTCTGAGCCCTAGTAATGAATATTTGCTGGAAAGTACAGTCGCAGCATATTTCTTATAGTGCGACACTCCAGAGATACACGTTCGCTCGCGATCCGGCGAGGCGGATCGGCTAGGCCGTCGAGCGTTGAACGGTAGTAGGTGGGGGAAAAGAAGGCGGCGCTTCAAAAATCGGCCCAATATGTGTGCATCTTGCACTCATGCACGTGTTTCCGAGCACTGTTGTATAGCTTACGCATTCCCTTGCACATCTTATGATGTAAAATTCCATTATATACAAGGTGTCCCATTTTAAACAGTGCAGTAAAATTTTTCGAAATATGGAAAAACGTTTCTAACAGAAATTGTATGGTTCGAAGGGGGACATTGAAGCCGGAACAGAAGATCCAGCTTCAACGCCGTACCGGCCGTAGCGATACCAAAGGTACGAGCTATTAAGGGGATACTGGAGTGGCCAAATTGTCGGTATTTTGCAGATCAATTTACATCTCCGAATTTACTTAACGAAATCAAAAACCCTTTTACAAGGTTAAAATAGATGCAAAATTCTGTCGTGGTGCAATAGATTAGTACTAAAATCGGAAAAAAAGATAAAAACTTACATTTTTTCAAAACGTAGAGCTGTCAACTGATGTAGATTACAAATGTTTTATAGCTCGTATGGACCAAACGATACTCTACCACTCACC
>NW_017295888.1:3990-7401 GCF_001594075.2 Trachymyrmex cornetzi | reverse complement strand
AATAAAAATCAATATGTATTCTAGCCACGCGTAAAATCTGCTCGATCACGTTTGCTGCTCAATATTACTAATTAGATATCGTATAGCACATAAATACTTTATATTTTAAACAATGATTTCTTGTAAACTGCGTATGGCAAAAGAACATAGAGAAGTACATACATTAGGCCCTGTATACAGTGGCAGAAATACCACAAACAATAATGATTCGATATAACATATTCATCAGCATTACGGACTCTCCGTTGAAAAAACGTTATCAGACCGCGCCTATCTATCGCGCGAGTGTTCGACTCACTCTCACGCAGTGGTGCTCCGCGCGCGACACGGAATCGCGCACGAATTTCTGAGTCCTAGTAATGAATATTTGCTGGAAAGTACGGTCGCAGCATATTTCTTATAGTGCGACGCTCCAGAGATACACGTTCGCTCGCGATCCGGCGAGGCGGATCGGCTCGGCCGTCGAGCGTTGAACGGTAGTAGGCGATGGGGAAAAGGGAGGCGGCGCTTCAAAAATCGGCCCAATATGTGTATACCTTGAACACATACACGTGTTTCCGACCACTGTTGTATAGCTTACGCATTCCCTTGCGCATCTTATGATGTAAAACTCCATTATATACAAGGTGTCTCATTTTAAACAGTACATTAAAATTTTTCAAAATATGGAAAAATATTTCTAACAGAAATTGTATGGTTTGGAGGGGGACATAAGAAGGTCCCATTGATTTGGCTTTGGGTGACGTTGTTAAGGTCAAGTCAAGGTCAAATCGATTTTTTTAAATGGAACATTATATTTTAGATTCCAGAATCTAATAGCTGAGATAGCAAGAGTTTTTCAAAATACTTTAATAAAGTTATTTATCATTAATACTTTTCCAGTTTTAAGTTCAAAGTTACAGCACCGACGGCATTATAGCATTATGCAAGGTGTCCGATCGACGGCTAAAATCTATTGAATGTAGTTCAGAATCATGTCCTGAATAATATTTGTTAAATATTCAAGAATAAATACTCCACGCGAGCGGAAAACTGGAGATTTTTCCCGTCTACTGGAGAACTGGAGATTGGTCCCGAAAACTGGAGTCTCCAGTCGAAATCTGGAGACCTGGCAACCTTAGTCCGCGCGCGATCCGACGCGGCCGCGGCGGTTCGGCCGTCGAGCGTTGAACAGTAGTAAGCAGCGGGGGAAAAGTAGGCGGCACTTCGGCCCATCGGCTCGAAATAAGCAACTATTTCCGAGCACTGCTACAGAAGATGACGTAATTTTATAAATGCGTAGAATTATTCATAGAATGCTGTAGTGTCAGTAATCGGGCTGCACAGTACTATTCACAATAGCGAATTCGGTAGCTTGCACTACACTAAATTAGTGCATACTAAAAGCTGCTTTACGTGAAATTAACAAAGTTAAATGTAAAAGTATATAAATATTCTAAACGATTTCAACATTTGCAACTGACGCGCGACGATAGCGAAATGAGAAAAATCGCCATTCACGCAGAGCTTGAGAAGGACAACACGCGCGACGCGTGTCAACCTGTCATTCTGTCAACAATCGAAGCAGCGACGACAGTGAGTCTACGAAGAGAAGTGAGTTCGCAGTGAAGTTGCAGTGCAGTGTGGTGTAGTGTAAGAAAAATAGTTATAAATATTTTTAATAATGAAAACTCATCAAGGAAAGAAACTTCCCGCATCTTTCTGCAGACTTTCGAAGAAGAAAACATATGTAAAGAGGTTCGTACATATAATGCATTTCTAATTCATTCACATCTAAAATGAAAAATGTATAAATGTTAAGAAAACTCCACCTCAAATTTTGATGAAAATACACTCAATCGATGCGTAAAAATCAAGATTTGTCAAGAAAGAAGCTTCGTTCTAATCTATGAACAGAGATATTGATTGTTAAAGTTGAGGATCATTCAGGTTAGGAAATCTCACAGCAGTGGTTCATTGCTTTAAAAACCCAAATTCACTGCTTTAGCAAAGAATTTGTTGTTAATGCAGAGAACTTATGTTTTTCAAGCAGTGAATCTGTGTTTTTAAAGCAGTGAACCACTACTATGACATGTTTCCTAATCTGAATAGTCGTCGACTTTAACGATTACGATCTCGATTCATGGGGCAGAGCAACGCTTTTTCCTATCAAATCTTTACTTTTACACGAAAACACATCGATTGAGTGTATTTTTATCAAAATTTGTGGTAGCCAGGATGTTCTTTGCATTAAGGGGGTCATCCCGTGTGACGACCGTTTTTTTTAAGGTTCTTTTGCATTTTTTTGCGGCGAAATGAAAACAGCTTCCTAATTTTTACTATATATTTATTACATCTTAAACTATATGTGTAAATTTTTTTATTTAAAAATATGGCGTCGATGGCGAGTTACATCACTGGAATGGCACCCATGAAAAAAAAAAAGCAGACAAACGGTGCCCACGATTCCGGCAGACTGGTTTATCTGAAATCAAAAAATCAAATTGCATTTTAATCTATAGGTGAATGGCTATCGTGGGAACTAGGATTTTTTGAAAATATTAAAAATTCAATTTTTCGCATGCTTTTAAAAATTATAACTCAAAATAGCATGATTTTTTGCGACTATTTTTTTATGCGGACAGAAAACGGTTCAATATTTTTTAAAAATTCTAGTTCCCACGATAGCCATTCACCTATAGATTAAAATGCAATTTTATTTTTTGATTTCAGATAAACCAGTCTGCCGGAATCGTGGGCACCGTTTGTCTGCTTTGTTTTACATGGGTGCCATTCCAGTGATGTAACTCGCCATCGACGCCATATTTTTAAATAAAAAAATTTACACATATAGTTTAAGATGTAATAAATATATAGTAAAAATTAGGAAGCTGTTTTCATTTCGCCGCAAAAAAATGCAAAAAAACCTTAAAAAAAAACGGTCGTCACACGGGATGACCCCCTTAACCAAAAATGCTTTGTGGACATGATATCTTTATTGAATAAAATAGAAAATTAAAGGGCATTACCACAAACGCAAGATGTTGGTAGCTAATATTTTATATTTCAAATAAGAATTAAATAAACATTACGGCCTTAAATTAGGCTATCTTCTCTCATCATCTCATCATGATAGACAACCTTATATACAAAAATCTGTAGAGAAGATCAAGGAGAGGTTCAATCTGGAGTTATGCGAGGGAAGTTATATTGAGTAAAGGAAAGTATGATCTTTCTTGTAATCGTTCAGTATCACTCTGTTCAATCCATCAATTTGTTTTGTAATAAATAGCTCTTCAGATGTGAATTTTTTGAGATCCACATCTGAAATGATGCTCATTAAAAAACTAATTGATGAATTAAACAAACAGGGTGATACTGAACGATTACTACAGTCATACTTTCCTTTACTCAATATAACTTTCCCCACAT
>NW_017295888.1:0-3377 GCF_001594075.2 Trachymyrmex cornetzi | reverse complement strand
CTCCGTCATCTCGGTACAGCGAGACGGAGCGAAAATAACAAAGGATAGGCGGCAGGTCTCCGCCTCAATTCAGTCCGAGTCATAGAATGAAGAATTCGAGGGAGAACCCATTTCTCAAAATATAATATTATAGTAGTTGTTTGTTTATTTTGTTTATTATGCTCGCCGGGTGTTACCCAAAATTTACAATAAAATTTAATCAAACGTTTCTATCTTTAATCTGGCGTCAACAGTGATTTTTACAACTTGTGATGATCAGATTAAAGGTGGAAATGTTTGATTTTATTGTAATTTATGGATGTGACTGGCGAGCATAATAAACAAAATAAAAAACAGCTACTACAATTTATTTTGAGAAATGGGTTTTCACTCGGTTTCTTCATTCTATGACTCTCGGACAAATCTGAATTCAGGCGGAGTCTTGCCGCCTATCCTTTATTATTTTCTCTCCGTCTCGCTCTATCGAGATGACGGAGAGCTGGAAGCGTTTTCGACTCACGAGCAGTGTTGGACAGGCCTGATCTACAATACACGAAGTAAGAAGAATAAGAAATTAACAAATCACACAGTCGATTATTCTTCTCAGATTCGACTGTGATTAGTAAATTTCTTACTCTTCTTATTCCGTGTATTTTAGACAGTTCGACAAAAATTTGCATAACAATTTCTACATTTGTGTTTCAGAATATCACAAAAAATAAATTTAACTCGTTAGTCATTTTGCATTTCGAGTAGTATTTATTAAGATAAAAGAGTTTATACAATTGATAAATCACAAATTATAATGGAGAATGTATCACATATGTATCAAATATGTATGTACATTGCCCGTCATTGATTCGTGTGTCCCTGCCGCCCTAGCAGTAGCTCTAACTTTGCTATAATTTGATTATAATCGGATCGCTTATTAAAATTAATAACTAAAGTTATTTCAAGTTACAAATTTTAATAAGCGATCTCATTATAATGTAATTATAGAGAAGTTATACGGGGTCTACAATAGAAGTCGTAGCAGTCGCCGAGTCTTAAATCGTAGAAAATTGACCAATCATAGTCAATTATTCTTCTCATATTCTACTGTGATTGGTTAATTTTCTACGACTTAAGACCCTACAACTGCTACGACTTCTATTGTAGACCCCGCATTAGAGCTACTGCTAGGACCACAGGGCGATCGATGACGGGCAGCGTACATATATACTCACATAGGGTGTCTGGAAATTACCAACAAATGTTTCGTGCGTGGGTAGAACAGACTATACTGAATCGAAAAGTCCTGTACCATTTTGCGGTGTCAGCAATAGTAGATATTAACATTTAAAGATAGCCGAAAACGCGTGTCCACCCAACCTACTATTGCCGAAGGTACGGCCCACTGAGCGCACGGCGCGCGGGCCGCGAGGAGCGGGAACGGCATAGCAGATGCACCGCGCCGTTCGAGTTTAGCCGCTCGCGGCGGTGAGCGGGGCGCTTGCCCCACTGCCCACTCCCCGCGCGCCAAGCTATCGATGATGGCGCTTTGGAAATAATATCTCGATTGGGAAATGATCGAAATTTTTATAAAAATTTAATTTAGTTCGCTCTAAAGCGTGCGCATGTACATACAGAAAAACGCTACATATAATGTATAAATATAACTTGTTTTAAATAAATAATATGTGTATTTTAAAAGGGTATTTGATAATTCTACCGATAACGTTCGTGAATAAGAAAGAGCGCACTAAACTGAGTCGAATTGAATCCTTTACCATTTTGTAATTTTCTCAATAGTTAACAAGATATTAATTACTAAAATATTAGTTTTCAAGAATTTTTTACTCAAATACTATCAACTTTATAGAAAAACAGTAAGAAACAAATATTGTCTTTTTTTTTTCATGAAGCTCTAAGAATTTTTTCAGAATTTTTTATCAATCTTTTAATACTGCATTTTCTTATTAACAACTATTTTTACCAAAATGAGAAAATACGGTACTAAAAAATTCTGAAAAAATTCTTAGAGCTTCATGAAAAAAAAAAAGACAATATTTGTTTCTTACTGTTTTTCTATAAAGTTGATAGTATTTGAGTAAAAAATTCTTGAAAATCAATATTTTAGTGATTAATATATCTTATAACTCTCTCTCTATTTATTAATATATAAGGTAAATGTCCCAATGACCGGACACGTTCCAATGTCCGACCACATTGAAATAAAATATTTGCTGTTTATTTGAACAGTTATGAATAAAAATATCAATCATTGTAAAAAATATTCCTATATTTGACGATTAATTAGGAAAAAAGAAGTACATCAAATTAATAATTTTTATATTAAAAAAAAATTATTATGTAAGCATGCGTCTATGATTTGATAAAATGGTAGGTAATCGTTAAGAAATTCGTTAAGCGTTAGCATTCAACTTATAGAATAAAAACTGAATATTTAATTATATTTGTGAATAAATAATTGAATATTTAATTTTAAAGATTAATTAAAAACTCGTTTTGACGAAATTCATCATACAAATCACAATAAAAACGATATTTTTAAGTGTCCGGAGACTGGTACATTTAAAGTACTAATGGTCCCAATCACCGCCCACCGGACTCGTATATATGCAACAGCTTGTGAGGTTAGATTAGAGGTTAAAGTCACAAGTTTATAAACGTTACGGAATTTTTGGTAAGTAAATAATTATATATTTTCAAAGACTTAATTGCATGTAAGAGTTTTTAAAACTACTCATAGATAATTTCTTTTATTTATATATGTTAAAATAAGTTATTAATGTATAATAGCAGTTATTTATCACAATGAAAGTTAAAATCTTCTTTTATAACCTTATTGAGCAAGTGTCTTTAAAATCATGCATGAATAATTAGATTAGTGATTAAAAATCAATAGAAAAATAAACTTACTTTTACAGATAAAAATGAAAACAAAACAGCAGCAGGGTAAAAGGTATTCTCAGTCAGTGATTAATGATGTAATACATGCTATTCACCGAGGGATTCCGATTAGACGAGCCAGCAAAATATATGGAATTCCAAAAACTACGCTGCATGATAAATTTAAAAACAAATCACAAATTGAATCTACAATGGGACCATCGACTATTCTGTCTTCAGAAGAAGAAAGCCAGTTAGTTAATTGGATATTGTATGTCAGTGAAAGAGGCTTTCCGGTGACCAAGGAACAACTGTTAGACAGTGTGCAATTATTAATGAAGCAATTACAGAAAGAAAATCCTTTTACGAACAACAGGCCTGGACGTCATTGGTATGAATCATTTATTCATCGACACCCTGAGTTATCACATCGAGTTGCACAGTGTTCGATAGCTATTTAGTGTATTTTAAGTCTTCGGTATAATAAATCACGGGTTGCACTGAAA
>NW_017295887.1:868-1097 GCF_001594075.2 Trachymyrmex cornetzi | reverse complement strand
GATTTCTATGTAGAGGACCCTTTAGTATTTTAAGCATTGAGTCGTAAGAAATTGACCAATTAGAAATTGACGAATTCAAGCAGAATAATCGACTATGATTCGTCCATTTCTTACGGCTTAAGGCTTAAAACTCTATTGTAGATCCGAGGTAACAGAACATAACCATAGCATATGACCGCTGAACCAATGAGCATCTTATGTAAATCAATATGACGACATTATGCTGGAT
>NW_017295887.1:0-624 GCF_001594075.2 Trachymyrmex cornetzi | reverse complement strand
ACGGCCATAACGCGGAACGAGAGCAGGACCAATGGCTGTTTCAGCAGAGAAAGCAGTTTTCCAACTGTTGTGTCCTCTAATATGGATTCTCTAATATGATTGGTTTATACATTAAGATTCAACTAAGGGCAAGACCAATTATATTAAAGACATTTACAACAGTTGGAAAGCTGTTTTTTCTGCTGAACGCAGCCATTAGCAAACGTTCCGCACCAACTGCAACTGGTGCATAGTAGACACTCTGAGCGCTCGCTGTTGTTGTATTCTTCTAGATTATTCAAAATTAGCAGCGAGCGCTTACGGATCTGTTCCGCAACTGATGAGCCTACTAAAAGCGACAAATGCTAATTGCCATGATGGAGTTAAATGTCTGGATATAAGCCATATTCTTCCGGATAAAAACGTACGGTTATCTTTTCGGAAAAGAAACAATCTGCATAGAAGTCGTAGACGGTCGCCGAGTCTTAAGTCTTAGAAAATTAACCAATCACAGTAGAATATGAGGAGAATACTCGACTATGATTGGTCAATTTTCTACTACTTAAAACTCGACGACCGTAACTTAAGGTCCAGTTTCACAACTCACACAGTTAACCGAGGTTCAACTTATTCATTGTCTCTTTC
>NW_017295886.1:83793-85555 GCF_001594075.2 Trachymyrmex cornetzi | reverse complement strand
AGACAGCGAGAGTGGTGGGGCTGATTCTCGTGTTGCCGGGGAGCCAAATGTGCATCACTGCCCTGGAGGTGGATGGGCGGGTAACTTTTCGATTTTGATTTTTTCTTTTCTGTGTGTCAAAGCCATTATGCCCAATTACAACGACAGATAGAATACTGAATAAAAAAGATGGAAATTTTTAAGCAAATAGTGAGAAGAAAACGGAAGAAATATTAAACAATTAGTTAGAAGAACTTAAACTGGTATAAATACTTACACACATATGAAATATTAAAAAGATAAGTATGTATTTCCAATACAAATTTTGCTTGGAAACATACATACATATGTATGAAAGTTCAAACACAGAAAGTTAATGTTTAGGCTGGAATTTTGTGCAATAAAATTATTGGGACTTTCATCATCTAAGATATTTTCACATCTGCGGAGGGCTCTTTGCACAGAAGAACATTTCTAATGAATACATATGTATTATGTAGTATGGAACATTCATTGAACTCATTGCTACGACTTGCTCACCGGAAAGTCTTCTGAGTCTCGAGGAAACGAAGTATGCGGCCCTGTTGAAAAAGTACGAAAACGTACGATTCGCGTACGAAAGAACCTTGTGTCGTTTCGATGAAGGTGACCCATAGAATAAACATTAGAAATTTCTCTTCGTGTGTGGTTGAACTTTCAAGTTCAACCACATTCAAGTGTTTAAAGGCTATTTGATACAACATCTCACCGCCAGAATGCAACATTCTCGCTGTCCCTGATTACGGCTTTCTCGATGTAGATATTTAACGAACATTATAAGGCGGAAGACCGAGCAAAATTTGTATTATGTGTGAACCGAATAATGCGATCATACTGCGTTTATCTTATGACAATTATCTTTTTAACATTTCTATCAGTTTAATTTCTTCTAATTAATTATTTAATATTTTTTCTGTTTTTTTTTTTTATTATTTGCTTTCACCCCCAGCGGATGGTAAGTGGGGGGTAGAATTTTTGTGTCAATGGATAGCTTTCTTGACAACATTGAATACGTACATTTTTATTTTTTTGATCCTTTGAGTATTTCTTGAGATATTTTATACGTTTTAGGCTCATTTTTTAATTTCGCTGATTACAGCGCCATCTGTCATCAAAAAAATGTTTCGGACACCCTGTATATATATGGGGCATTCTTTGCTAAATCGATCAAGCCTCTGTCCAAAATTGATATGGACGGATTTCAACGTTTGACCTTGGAAAATGTTCGTCTTGAAAAGAGCTTTTAAATGAACCGTGGTCTTTTCGAAAATTCAAAATGGTGTCGCTGTATAACTTCGAAAGAGAAAAAAATAATTTAATTTTTAACTTATAACGCGCAAAAAATGTATGATAGCGTAAATTAAAAAATGCCTTTCATGATAAAAATTATTTGTTCGTTTACCGGCTTTAAATTTGTGTAATACAGTTTTTGTATTTTGTCATTTTTATTTTTTTTTTCGTATTTTCAAAATTTTATGTTTTTTTTAACTTTTTTAAAATTTTTTGGCTGTTAATCTTGAATATGTATTCCATACTTCAAATCGTAAATTCTACACCTGTTGCAGCGTTTGAATATCTTTTGATTATCAAAGGCTTTGAATCTTTGATAGTGAATGAATGATTCTTTAGAATTTCAGGTACACGCGGCGCTTTACAAAATCTCTTATTTAAGTGTCTCATTGATTTATTGTGATCAAACTTACTGAAATAGAATATTTTAATATTTTCGAAATGAGTATTTGCC
>NW_017295886.1:80983-83593 GCF_001594075.2 Trachymyrmex cornetzi | reverse complement strand
GAGGGAGAGAAGATACTTTTGCGTACTTTGAGTACCGAGAACACGCGACGAAGTTGTGCCGTTGCTCGCGAGACGGTTACAGTGGATATAAAAAATGTATATAAGGCAATATATCTGCATGTTTTTATTGTCAATCTACTTGCATTTAAGCATTTCCTAACCTACAATATTACATATTATTATAAATACTTAAACAAATTTATTAACATGATTACATACTTTATTAACACTGTCATTATTAATACTCATTTATTTATTTATGATAATAAATTTTGATAATATATATATAGTATTACCTTGTTTTTTATCTTTGTGCGAGTATGTATCCCATATGTGACCACACGTCCCAATTTTCTTCTCAATTAATATATCTGCCATCACATTGTTTTTAGCATTTAGACTTTAATTACTTGCGCTTTTACGGAAATATTTTACCTGCCTCGCCATTGTTTAGGCCAACACTAATTCCATATATTTTTTACATTATTTTTAAATAGAAATACATTTTAATTATGTGTAATTATTTGTGTATTTAAATTTCGCGGGTGCATTTGGACCCAAATGTGATTGGTCGAAGCGCATACTACTGCGCATCCACGGGAATGTTACATCTTGTCTTATTACACCATGGCTGCCTCCATCTCCCGAGTTTCGGGTCTGTTCAAGAACCCTGTCTGTTCTAATTCCCATTCAAAACTTTAGTAACTTTTCATTCAGGCCTTTACAATATTCTATATAGCTTAAATAATTAGGAAATAATATCCTGTACATGAAATGAGTCTGAACTTTCCGCTTTTTATACATTTTAACGCGGATAATTGAACTTTGCATTTGGACAAATTCAGTGAATGTCTGGAACTTGTCCAGAATTTCTAAATAATTCTAATGACTTTAAATATTGTTAGATTAATTTGAAATAACACTAAATAATTCACTTTTGATAAGATAATTGGCCTGATCACTGAATAAATGCAGATATAAGATTTAATTATTAAAATATTAAGATGCGAGTGTGAATATACCTTAAATAATTAGTAGGTGTCGAAAATAATTTCAAACGACTTGTAACAATTCGAAACTGGCTACAAATGCCTCAAATAATTCTAGAATAATTCCGAGGACGTGTTTCCAAGCTTTAAATCAGGAAATAACTCGCATGTCAAGATTTTAGTCCTCTGTGATATACTAACGTTGCTTAACGCTATTTAACGTAATTGGAACAACTTCTCTCTAGGTATTTGAAATAATTAATTTGGACTATAGATAATTGGTAAATGTTGTTTTAAAATTAATTGAATAGTTTTTTACCAGATTTTGTATTGTTTGAAGAATTTGGTATTTATGTGTCCTTGTCCCTCTAATGGAAAAGTCTAATGTTGTCTCTTTCTATCTAATATAATTTGTTCCAACTATTTTAAACTGTCTGAAATAATTCAAATAATGTAAAATAATTCGGCTAAGGTGTCTAGGTGATTAATTAATTGTTATATCATAGTTTAAGTAACCTTTAAATAAAATAGTCGCTTTTGCGTTAATTAAATACTTTTTTTCTTGTTTTAGGATCTCCAATGCATTCACAGCGTATGTCAAAGGTAAGTTTAACTTCCTGTTCTTAATTCTATCTTTAGCTTTCTTTATTACATGTATTTAATCTTTTCTTTCTCTTCTAGGTTGTCAAGCTAGATTGGATTGGATTCCCTATTGGATTTTTCCTGTAGGATATTCACGTAGGTTGAAATAATATTATATTCGCATAGTTAATTCATTTAAAGTAGATATAAAGTGTTTATTGTTATAAAAGGTTTATCAAATGTAATTAATGCTTCGGCTTGCTTGTCATAATAAAATAATAAAATAATCCATGTTAAATGTTTAAATAAAATAAGCTAGTGCTTCTGTGCGCATAGAATTTGTACTTTTAACTTATTAAAATGAAATGAAATAAATTCAATCGAAATCCTGTGTGCGGCGTGACCTTTACATAATATAAAATATAATGAACAATAAAACTTAGAGTGTCGGCTATCTGCCGAATCAATAACATAAATAAATAGAAAATATAGTTCCGGAAAACATCATCAGGTCTCCGGATTGCTGCCTAAGTCTACATTTCTGGTGCTGTAGGATATCCAACGGTTTCCTGGTTGTCCGCTGTGTAATCTCTAGGTCCGCGACAGGAAAATGTTTCCTTGCTGCCGCTGTCGTTGTTTGGACTTGCGGTGTATTGTCCATGTCCATCTGTAATTATTATAGCATTCTTGTAATTATTTGGCTGCTCTTGGAAAGTAGCGGGCGGTCGCAAGTTCATCATCAGCCACAGAAAACAGACACATGTGTGATGTGACCATTAAAGTCACTAGATAACAAAGTACCGCAAACTTGCTTCCATCTTGACGCAGAACGCGGTCATTTTCAAACATATGTACTTGCATAAACACAGTTTATTTGGGAAAATAAAGCCGTAAAATATGTAAATCAATTTTTTAATTGTAAATAATTTATTTATGAACCAAAAAAATACTATACACGGAAAAAAAGATTCGGCTATAGCAGGCAAAGATATTCAGTTGAGTTTCAGTTGAAGCAATACATAGTCTGTTCTCATTAACT
>NW_017295886.1:71059-80816 GCF_001594075.2 Trachymyrmex cornetzi | reverse complement strand
TATATATATATATAAAATAAAATATATTGTAATAATAATTGTACTTCGGAAAACATCGAAGTAATGGATAATAATAATAAAGTCAAAAATTATCTCATAGAATGGGGGTTAGACTCTTATTTGGACATATTCAAAGGTAAGTGATGCAAATGTAAACATAAAATTGGCAAAATAATAATATAATACAAACCAAAACGCGACTGCATATGGTATGTATAGCTGCAATAATTGCATAACCTCATTCTTTTTCTTTTCCTTGTAGACTCTGGAATTGACGAAGAAGTTTTTTGTATATATACAATCAGACATGTTCTTCATTAATATATATCTTATAGATGATTATGCATTTTATACATACCTATATGCTTTTTGTCATTAACTTGAAGTATTGAAATTCAACAATATACATTGCTCAATTTCAATACTTCAAGTTAATGTCAAAAAGCATATATATACGTATAAAATGCATAATCATCTATAAGATGCATTGATTAAGAATATGTCTGACTCTACCGAAAACTTCCTTAAATTAAACAAAATTATTGATTTGTGAAACACGAAATTAATTGCAAAGGCAATCGAAAACTTATCTTCAGCAACCAAAACACCCGATAACGATAGCCGTACTATATAGTTACTATAAATGAGAATGAATGGTTAGAGCGGCAGAACGTCTGTTTCTTATTACTAAAACATTTGATATTATAACCGAGCTATGGTTGACACAAGCTAGACTTTTACCAGAGGCAGCATTGAGATTCGGTTGAGATAACCGAAAACAATTGCCTGAGTTGCGGAAACCTTTCATAGGAATTTTTCTGTTCTTACAACCTAGTTTTCATTTGGTCTCCAGAAAACAGAAAATTTCGGTTGTAACCGAAATTCAATTATACGAACCGAATCTTTTTTCCGTGTACGAATGCTTAATTTGTGTATATTTTAGTTGAACATAGGTTTTTTCGTTGTTCAGTATTATTAGTTCAGTGCAGAAAAGTACACGAAAGTAGGTATTGAACTTAATTCCTGCCGTTTTTTCGTCTCCAAAATTGATTTGTTTCGAAGGGAAGATAAATGAATACCTTAATCAAAGTAATTTCCTCCATTTTCTACTACTTTTTCCCATCTCTCCGGCAACAGGGCAATCCCACGACGGTAGAACGCGATGCCTTTCGAGGCGATCCACCCATTTTTGGACTTCGTTGTGACTGGCGAAGTGTATGTCCTTAAGTGCGTGTTGCATCGATCGGAAGCGATGGTAATCCGACGGTGCCAAATCTGGAGAGTACGCTGGATGCGGGAGAACTTCCCATCCAAGCTCTAGAAGTGCCTGCTTCACGCTTTTCGCGACATGCGGTCGAAAATTTCCTACGCTCTTCTCAGAGTCCGTAACCAAAATGTAAAAGTTCCTGTGTAATATCTGAGACTACGGACGAATAAAAAAAAATAATTGATTCAGATCGTGTATCCGGAAGGCCTCTGAATAATGGCAAACGCCCCCGCGATCGCTCGTACCTGCGCTCGAAAATTTCTTACACTTGTCTCAGAGTCCGGAACCAAAATGTAAAAGTTCCTGTGTAATGTCTGAGACTACAAACATACTTCTACTCAATGCGCATGTGTAACCTATTTTCATATGCCTTTTATATACAATTATTTACTGACTGTCAGGGAGTGTAAGAGTAGTTTCCGTCCAGTTTGATAAGAGTTTTATACCCATCTCATATTCTTTATCGAAATTCTCTTTATTTACAAATGACATGTAAGAAACTTATAACATCTTGTAACATCACGATCGAATATGATCGCGACTACTAGTCAGAAGCCTTAAAGAAATTGCTCGTTAATTAAAAATATTATTTGTAAGAAAGACATTATTTCCTAAAATTGTACATTACTTTTTATGTTTAGCAATATATTTATTGATCTATATAAGCGAATTTTTTATAAATAAGAAAAATTTTTATAATTTAAACAAGAATTCAGGTCTTCATTAGGCCATTCATCATTTGTTTCATTAAGAACATTTTTTCTTGAAATAATTTTTCAAATTAATAATATATTTATTTAAAAAAATAAATAAATTTGACTGTCACGTCCGGCTCTTCGCAATGCGCCGGGCGCGGAGCGCGCGTTCGATCTTTTCGCTCTACTCTTCAAGGATCAGGGTGCGGCTGCCTAAATGGCTCGCCGATGACGGTTAGAGAAAGAGTGAAGAAGAATAAAAGCAAACCTTTTAGACGAGACAACTTATTTTATTGGCTGCTTTGGGCGCGGAGTTTTACACACGAGAAATCGGACTCCTCGGAACGTGACTATCTCGAACGCTCCGGTGACGGTCTCGATTCGCGTCATTCGTGACTTCTGCTGGGCCGTATGCTTTCGCACGGGTGACGGATCCCGGTGATTGGCCGGCACCGGGTGATAATATCCCGTACGTTGGACGATGAGAGGGTCCGTGAAGACCCGCGGGTCGAACGCCGCTGTATATGGTAATACTCCCGGACCAATCTCTTTATTGCTTGCTCTCGACCCGCACGGCGGACTCTCGGCATTTTGGCGGCGACTCCGGACTTTGTGAAATTTTCCTTCCTCCTTTCGTGGGGTAGGCTACCGCGTATGGTCCCTGTAGAGTTCGCCTCGAAGGTCCTGGGGCAAGGCACCAACCACCGGACGCGAATAGCTCACTCGCGAACAAACAAAAAAAGAAAACGAGAAAGAAAACACGAAAATCGTCTTTTATCGCGAAATCTTGATGATTATTCGACTAATAATTTTTCAATATTGAAATTTAACGCGTCTCAACTATGCCCACTGATGTGCGATCGCACGACTTGACTAAAGCGACTCGAAAAAATTTGCAGCACTCTGACTCTAATGAAAATTCTCACCAAACTCTTTCCTCTAGTTATTCGTATAGAACTCTCCGGGACCATTCGGGTTGCCGTTTATATAATATTACAAGGGATGATGCTGAGCGGCGAAGGGGGTTGACTCGTCAACATCTGTACTTGTTTGCGAAAATTGTTCTAGAATGTTCTATCACTTTACTTTTCATTAATTTAATCGTCTTAGAATTTTAAATTCGAGGGGTGAGATGTTGATAGGGCCCCCTTGGGAGCTCCGCCCCTGGGCTGCATCGCTTGCAGTTGCGGGCGCACGCTTGCTTGCAGCGAACAGCGGTCGCTCGTTTTTATAAGTAGTTTTACATATAGGGCCTTCGCTCTTTGTTCTCGATCGCAACGGCTTTTACACTATTTGTTTAGTGCCTTTTCTGGCACTTGCCGATGAAAATGTGCATTTTACGCTTTCTCATTTATTACTAATTTAATGTTAAGTCATGTGGTGGTGCAGATTTCGGTGACTGCACCATTGCGATTTGAAATGGTTGCACTTTGAGTTTCGTGCTTTCAATACGTGCTTTAACGCGCTGTTTTTCTATCCGGTGTTGTACCGTTAAGAAAAGGGATGTCCGCTGCGCCCCTTTCCATCATTTTTTTTATTGAAATTCATAGATCTTATGCCGATTTTTAGTTTATTATTTAATCGTGTCGCGCATGCGCACGATGTCCGAGATTGCGGCGCTCGAAATCACGGGTTGTTGGCGTGATTTCGTTTCGCGCGTGAGCCGTCTTTTCGCGGCGAGCAGCGTTACTATGGTAACGTTTTGACGTCTCGTGACGTTCGCCGTTCTTAGCGAACAGCGGCGGACGTTACATCGACTGTAAGTAAAAAATTCTTTTAATTTCAAAAAACTATTTTTATAATTTGATTAATTATATACCTCATTAAAAAGTTTTTTCTTTAAATTCAAAATAGAGTTTTTAAGAGTAATAAAGTATTTATTCTAGTAAATAAATAAATTTATTTATAACAAATAATTTCTTTTCTCATTAAAAAATATCTTTTTTATTAAAATAATGATTTACACTAACGAAAAAAATTTGTCTTTAAATTTAACATAGAATTTATAAGTATCAATGTATTTATTGCAATACACTTATAAATTTATTTGTAACTAACAATTTCTTTTCTCATTTACAAAAATCATTTTTCCATTACACCAATTATTTACTCTAACTAAAAATATGTTTTTTCAAATTAAAGACAGAGTTTGCAGGTTTATTAATGTATTTATTGCAGTAAACAACTAAATGTGTTTCTAACTAACAAATTCTTTTCTCATTTAAAAAAACCGTTTTCTTATTAAACAAATTATTTTTTTTTAACAAATTTTTCTTCAAATTTAGGACAGACTTTTTAAGATTAATAATTAGACTTCGGATTTCCATGCAATTGAATATTTTTTTAGTTGCATATTTGCATATTTTGTATATATTTGCATATTTTGTGAATATTTGCATATTTTGTACATATTTCCATATTTTGTGAATATTTGCATATTTTGTACATATTTGCATATTTCGTGCATATTTGCATATTTTTACATATTTTAAACAATTTTATGTACTTTATATTAATTTCAATTTTATATTAATGTCAAGCTAAACGACAATTTAACGATATCGTTAGAGTCATTAAGATTCACAGAATAGGTCCTTCAAATACGTAAATAAAGTAAAATATGTAAATATTTATACCACCACGGAACATACGAACATTTAGACGTTCTGAAATCAGTACGTTGCTAGCTGTTATCTTGTGAAGTAGTCTTGAGATAGTAATATTATTTCGAAAAATATTGTAAAGTTCGTAAAATGGGAAAAATTAGTAGGAAGTATTGCAAAATAAACAACTTGATAACGATTTGGTATATATTCGAACTCATTTTAAATATTTACCAGAAATTATGAAAAAGTTAGAAACGAGAGATATGCCTTTAACTGAGTCCATGGATTTGGTAACTAATACTATAGACACTATTTCAAAAATACCAGGTGAATGTGGAAAAAAAGTTATTTTGAAATTAGATTCAGTCTTAAAAAGGAATTCTGGATTTACTATAATTTCGAAAATAAATGAAATTTTGAAAGGTAATAATGTTGAAGAGCCTTGTGAAATTCCAGCACACTATTGGAGTAAATATAAATACGCTCCCATTACATCTTGCGACGTGGAGCGTTCATTTTCAGCATATAAAATGATTTTTTCAGATAAGCGCCATAAATTTACAATCTCCAATCTAGAAAAAATATTAGTTTATTGTGATGCAAATTATAATTCTTAAAATTTTTTTTTTTTAATTATAATTAAAATTATCTTTTGTATAACTTTATTTTTTGTAATATTATAAGTATAAAATATTAATTTTCAAATTAAATGTGTTATTTGCACTAATTATATCAATATATGTAGAAGTAAAATAATAAAAACAATTTTTTATAAGAACATATTTTGCATATACATTGCATATATAATGCATATTATTTTGCATATATTTCTTCATAGAAAATGCATATAATGTTGTAACATAACTATGTTAAATATTGCAAACAATACAAATTTTACTTACTAACCGTTCTTTTTTAATAATAAATATCTGCATATAAAATCCGATGTCTATTAATAATACATGTTTTATTGTTAAAAAGGCATACATTTATTTATAAATAATAAAACTTTGGCATGCCTATAGTCCGGGAGATGGTGACACTATAATTGTCATGATTTGTTACCGTTTGAAATCGTCATAATTCGTCATTTATTAGGTAAACATGCAGGAAACGCAAGTATGGAAAACCTCCCGCGGTTTTAAAATTAATAGCGTGTGAATGAAGTTGTCAAAAATTTGTTGCTTTTTTCCTAATAAGTTACCGGATGGCATGTGTTTCTAGTGATAGTTTACGTCAAAAAAACCAATCGGAAGGTAGGTGCCATACCGTTTCTGTGCATCGAAGGGGCCGTCAAATCAAGCTAAAGTTGTAAATTTTTTAGTGAAAAAAAAAAAAGATTTGTTACCGGCTGTTTTTTTGTACATTGCCTATTTTCACTACGAAACATACAAAAATACACATGCCATACCGTTTGAGTGGACCTGAGGGGTCGCTAAAACGTCATGATTTGTTATCGACTAAAACTTTTAATTTAAAATTCGACATGTTAGGACGAGCATAGCGACCCCTCAGGTCCACTCAAACGGTATGGCATATGTATTTTTGTATGTTTCGTAGTGAAAATAGGCAATGTACAAAAAAACAGCCGGTAACAAATCTTTTTTTTTCACTAAAAAATTTACAACTTTAGCTTGATTTGACGGTCCCTTCGATGCACTGAAACGGTATGGCACCTACCTTCCGATTGGTTTTTTTGACGTAACTTTCACTAGAAACACATGCCATCCGGTAACTTATTAGGAAAAAAGCAACAAATTTTTGATAACTTCAATCACACGCTATCAATTTTAAAACCGCGGGAGGTTTGCCATACTTGCGTTTCCTGCATGTTTACCTAATAAATGACGAATTATGACGATTTCAAGCGGTAACAAATCATGACCATTTTAGTGTCATCATCTCCCGGACTACTATGGGTTCTCCTCTATCACCCATCTTAGCTGATATTGTAGTACAGAACCTGGAAAATGTATCTTAACTAAGTTAAATTTTCAAGGTTGTTAACTTTAACTTAACTTAGTTAAAAGAAAAAATTAACTTACCCAACCCTGGCATTTACTTATTTTTACCAATATAAGAAAATACGGTATTAAAAAATTCTGAAAAAATTCTCAGAACTTTATAAGCAGAAAATAAATAATTCTTGTCTCTTGCAGTTTTTCTGTAAAGTTGATAGTATTTGAGAAAAAATTATTCAAGTCCAATATTTTGCACTTTTTAATGATTAATATCTTGTTAACTATCACGAAAATTGTAAAATGTAAAGGACTTTTCGTTTCAGTTTAGTCCGCTCTATTTACACAAAAGTGATTGGCAAAAAGGGTCGAGACACCTTGTATAACTAAAATATTGATATTTGCACGTTAATTTCAATTTTCCAATACCATATTCATTGAATTTAAAAACAAAACAAAGTTAATTAGATTACATAACAAAAATTAGCTACGTTAAGAGGGATCTCACATTTAATTGACTGATTACCAGTGGCATACCTAGCAAAGATATCAGTGATTATCCACTGATACAGATTTAAAGAGTATAATAGGTAAATATAATATACCATTCCGTTCTTGCTGCTGCTGCTGTTGCTCCAAAATAACCTCCTGTTTCTTTCGCTCCTCCTTCTGCTGTTGAAGCAGCTTCTTCAACATATTTTGTATACTCTCCATAGGAGTATCCTCCTCCGAGAGCATACGCTTAGCAGCATCAGTAATTTCTTCTAGAAAAACCAAAGAAATGTAACCATAAAAATGTAGACAGAAAACCGACGTGATTTTCGTGTCATAATGACGACAAATAAAAGAGAATATTGCATAAGAGTATACAGTAATCACCCGGAATACAGAATTCTACAAACTTATCATAAGATTATAGTAAAAATTAAAAATTGTTTTGAAATATTCGTATAAAAATTATGTAATACTTACTCGACATGTCGGCCAAGCGTCAATCAATAACAGGAAGATGGCACAGGGTGAAGTTGCACATCGGGCGTGGATTGTCACAATTATGATGGGATCAGAAAGGTGAAGCATTGCACAAGACGGGGTTGGGATGGGGGAATTTCGACAACTAAAACGCAATAAGCAATGCATGGCAATACAAGATCACATTGGCTATGGAAAATTGATCACGTAGGAAATTTATAAGCGTACGTACGATGGAACGCGCAGGCGTTCGTTCTTCTTCGAAGCGCTTCCGGGTTACGATCTCAGCGAAATATTTTTTTTTATTCGTCTGTAGTCTCAGACATTATAGTCAGGAACCAAAATGTAAAAGTTCTTGTGTAATGTCTGAGACTACGGGCGAGAGAATAAAAAAAAAATTTGATTCAGATCGTGTACCCGGAAGGCCTCCGAATAATGGCAAACGCCCGCGCGATCGCCCGTACCTGCGCCGGAAAATTTTCTACGCTTGTCTCAGAGTCCGGAACCAAAATATAAAAGTTCCTGTGTAATGTCTGAGACTACGGACGAATAAAAAAAAATAATTGATTCAGATCGTGTACCCGGAAGGCCTCCGAATAATGGCAGACGCCCGCGCGATCGCCCGTACCTCTTGTCTCCGCGCGTGATTTGTTTTCTTCTTTGCAACGGTTGTTGATAGTTCGTAGAAGTCGTATATAATATTCATATATGTATAATTTTCGTATCGTATTCTGAATATTACATGTTATCACTATGCCAAAGAAATTTGAGATTTTACGGGATAATATTAGCATAATTGCTGATGTGATTTGTGATCTAGTGTCAGACATTTCTGATGTCAATTTTTATGAAAGAGGGGATGGATCGTTATGCCATATGGTAATTACATTTCGTTTATATATATTTGTCATGCTTTTACTTAATATTATTAATTATTGAAATTTTTTATACATTTAAATTCTTTAACATCTTATTATTTTTTATACAGATTTCCAAAAGACTGAATACGAAATTCGATAATAAGTTTCGATTATTATATGCACGTCTATGGAATAACAACGTTCATGGTTTGCAGGATATAGTCCGTAATATGTTAAGGGAAAAAAATAAGGATATTTTTATGGTATCTCCTTCAATATCTACTGATATAGTTTCCCGTAAGTACAATTGCAAATTTAATAATCTGTTTCACATTTAAGAATGTTTTCTTTGTTATGAATTCAAGGCTTTATTCGAGCTTAATAATATTTAGTTTAGAGATAAATAATAGAGATAAATAATTAGTTTAGAGATTAATAATATGTTTAGAGATTACCGAATGTTTAGACTGGTCTAATTTTATGTTATTACGATGTTCCTTGATTCTCGTCTGTAATTGTCTTTTGGTTTGGCTAACATAAGACGCGTCACAATTATCACAATTTATTTTAATTCATTATATAACATTATTGTTTTTTTCATGTTGATTTTTGTCTTTAATTTATGAACTTTTATAAATTTGTTAAGCTTATTGACGCATAGCTTATCATATTATTAGATTTGTTAATAGATCTCGAAATTTTGTTACATATCGATGTTATATAAGGGAAAATCATAAGTTGTCTTAACTCTACCCCATTAATAGAATTATTCAATGTGGATTTTTTACATGCCAAAGCTTTTATCCTTTTATTGATGCAATCAAAAATAAAATCTGTATGATATCCACTATCTTTCAAAATCTCTATTATAAGTTCAAAGTTCTTATTAAAAAATAAAAGATTAGGCAATACGATCGTTCTGTCAACCAAACTAAATATCATTCCAAGTTTGTGGCATATAGGATGGTTAGAATAATATGACAAGTACCTGCCTGAAAACGTTTTCTTATGGAACCAATCCAATATAATTTTATTATCTTTGTTTATGACAGAAAGATTCAGAAAATTCAACACATGGTTTTCCTCGTATTCAATTGTGAAATTAAGTCTCTCATGTTGTTCGTTAAATGCTTTTAGAATTTGAGTTACTTTATCTTTAGGAGCAATCATAAAAACATTGTCAACATATCTCAAATAAGTAGACAAACGAAGTAAAAAACTTAGAGCTTTTTCTTTTAAACAAATTAAATTATTTCAAAGGCATAAACCACGAACGCCGATTCTAAATGGCTTAAATACTATCTACAGGGTGGACCATCTGAAGTGATCCAGTCAAATATCTCGAAAACTAGTAGGGATAGAGAAAAATGTTTCGTATGAAAAGTTTAGGGTTACACGG
>NW_017295886.1:68426-69924 GCF_001594075.2 Trachymyrmex cornetzi | reverse complement strand
AGATACATATACTGAGATAAAAATATAATATGATTCAATATAATTTATTATATACTTAAAATTACGAACAAATTCGGTCGTTATTCATCTTCATTCAGTCATACTAGTCTTTATGAGCAACATATCATGACCATGTAGTAAATTGTCAAGCGAATTCCATGATAAGCAAAACAAATTTCCAATAGCCAGCATTATTTTTCCTGACATCAAGTTACCCAGAAGTACCAATTTCTATTAAATTATGTAAAGATAAGTTATTGTTTGAGATTCAATTATTAATATTTATAGAACGAAATTGACATTATTTATGTTGATTAATTATTATTATAATGTTTAATTAATTTAAAAATATTCTTAATAATATTTGGTATTGATATTTATTTCGTGATAATTTATCATTATTGAATTCATGTAAGCAGCTATTGGAAAATTATTCATACAGAAGTTAAAAATTTTATTTTCTATTATTTAATCCAATGTAATACTGAAGAAGGTCCAATTTAAGACCGAAACGTCTATTATTGTAAATGATTAAAGAAAATATATATAGTATTTAAGCCATTTAGAATCGGCGTTCGTGGTTTATGCCTTTGAAATAATTTAATTTGTTTATACATTCTCACCACGTTTTTGACCTCATATTATTTTTCTTTTAAATCCTCCATTACCATGTCAGATATGACAAGGGTAAGGGGGGAATCCATGGGAGTGCCATATGTTTGCTTATAAATAGTACCATTGAATATAAAATACGTCGAAGTTAATATGAATTTTATTGCATTAATAAATTCAGTCTTAGGTATTTTCGTGGCACTTTTTATAGAATCCCACCTTCTTTCTAATCCCTCATTCGCTAAATCTATCGGGACGTTCGTAAACAAAGAAGCGACATCCAATGAAATCATAATCTCTGTTGTGTCAATCATCATTTGATATCATTTGATTGATAATCACTTATATTGTTGCAATTTACACTGAGGAAGACTTTGTAAGCCGAAACGTTTGTGAATAATGTATATTCTTTGGTAGATTTTTGTGAGTTTTTATGTTTTATGTAATATCATGACTCTTTTGTAAACCATTTGAAGTTAAACTAAATATTATTAAGCTCGAATAAAGCCTTGAATTCATAATAATTATTTAATACATACGAGCATTCAAATTATATATTTTCTTTAATTGCAATTATTTTGTGGTGTTAGGATAAAGTTGTCGAAATCGCATCGGCTTCTGAATCGGACTATCTTGTTTAATAATTCAATTATTGTCGGATACGTAGATGTAGGAAGAAATGCTAATGTGAGCCGACACCAGTTCACACAAAAATGTGTTACAGACTTTTCAACCCTCGTATTGGGTTATCTTCAGTGTATAATATAAAATTTAGAGTCAGTCTATAATATCAATCAAATATATTGATAAAACGCTCATTCATCAGACTGTTACGTATTTTTATTAGGATTTTCTCCGTTTTTTTTTTTGAGTCAATGCATTAAAG
>NW_017295886.1:66194-67375 GCF_001594075.2 Trachymyrmex cornetzi | reverse complement strand
AATCTATTACATTCTAAATTATATATCTAAAATTAGTTTAATTTTATTAGAAGAAAAAAGAAAAAAGGAAGAAAAAGATATTCGTCCTCGCATTCAGAAAGATTTCTATTTTGTTATAAATTGCTTAATTATTAAACACAAATGTAACATACATTATCACTAATAGATTGTTAATATACGCTTTTATTTATTATTTAATAAAAGTACTTCTTTTAAAAAAAGATCGTGGAATATTCTTATACATTCTTTAGAGTAGATAATCTGTGTGACGCATAAAAGTACATAACGTGATCTATCTGTTGGTTTGAATGTTTAAATAAGGGAAAAGATATACCCCCCTATAAAAGAGAAACGGAATTTTTGGTTTCGAAGTAAAGATAAAATAGGGACGAAATATCAAGACTATGATGGAATATTAACCTAGAGATAAAATAAAATTAAGGTATGAATCATATACTTATAATAACGAAAGAGAGAATTTTGTCGGGATGTAACAAGACATCGTTGAATCTATTGTTACTAATTGAAATCTTCAAATGTCGTCTGTTATATGTCACAAACAGAACATGTTCACAACGTTCCACTAAAATAAAATAAAAGATTCATAAAAGAGTTAATAAATTGAAATAAATTATTTCAGTCATAAATATTAAAAACTTACATATCAATATGTTTAACGATGGTCTGTGTTACGTCCTGAACACGAGACTTTCGCGGACACAAGACGCGGCATAACTCGGTGGGAACGTGAACGCGGAGCGGGGCTCGCGGGGCGAAGCTTTGGCTTCTACGCGGTGTTTTGACGCGTTTTTCAGTGTCGGGAATCGGCAGCTGTCACCAGTGCTCAGAAGCGAGCACAAAATTTGGAGATATTGCAATCAATTACGAGGGGTTTAAACGATTGTCCCTCCGTGCTCCTCCGACAAAATAATATGGAGAGTTTAGAGGATGCGTCAGTTGGCTTCATCTCGCATGTCTCTCTATCTACGCTCTCCGATAGGTCGGGAAGAACAGGAAGGGTGCAAGAAAAAATAAAAACGAATACGGATTTATGATTTTAATCTGGATATTACACAGCGTTATGTTTGTAACCGTGGGGCGCGATGTCACCAGTGTGGACCAGTGATGCACATTTGGCTCCCCGGCAACACGAGAATCAGCCCCACCACTCTCGCTGTCTC
>NW_017295886.1:61380-65966 GCF_001594075.2 Trachymyrmex cornetzi | reverse complement strand
GTAGCGGTCCTCGGCCCAGTGTTTGGCAGGGTCGAATTCCCCGGAAACGTGAAGTGCCTTCTTAAGGGCGCGGAGATGCACCCGCCAACCTCTCCTCCTGCTTCTTTTGCGTTTTCTCTTTGGCATCTATATATCCGAGAGAAAAAAAAAGACGAAGCGTGAGTGTGTGGTGGTGAGGAGTGGAATCCTCGACGCCGGTTAAAGCGCTCGTCGGAGCTTCCACGAGGAATATACTTGGATGACAACGCTCCTGCTGAAGCGCGGTCGTCCAAGGGGATAGAGGGTAGCCTTCCACGCCTGGGGAGGCACACGGTAAAGGCCGGAGTAAGGCAGGCGAAGAGGATGTCCCCCACGCGTGATCGTAAGCGCCGTGAGGGGGTCTTTGGGTAAAAGGAAGCAGCCACGCTCAATCTAAGCGCTCC
The DNA here is from genome assembly GCF_001594075.2 of Trachymyrmex cornetzi. Taxonomy (NCBI): domain Eukaryota; kingdom Metazoa; phylum Arthropoda; class Insecta; order Hymenoptera; family Formicidae; genus Trachymyrmex; species Trachymyrmex cornetzi. The sequence continues at coordinate 65,544 of NW_017295886.1, read as the reverse complement.
AGGTATCTTACCTCGGCTGTGTTTGGAAGGAAGACTGGGTTAGTTTTCTGTAAATCGTCCCGCTTTATATATATTTTGAATCGTGACCCCTCGCGGTGAAGGGGTGTTTTCGCACACGTGTTGTTGCGAAATTCTCTCGAATGTTCTAATTCTTCTATTGCGATTTATTTAATTACTGTATGTTTTTTCGTTCTTTCGGTTGTTCTTATTTTTAGCGGGGTTCGTAATATTCTTAGGAGTGCTCTTGGTTGGCGCGCGATGCACTCGGTCGCGGCGTAGCTAGTGTGCATTCCTTTGCGCGTTTTTTCATTCCGCTTTTCCGCGTATCTTTGGTTCCTTCTTCCGAAGCGTTCGTGAGTCTCCTTTGTTTGTTTAGGGCTCTCATTTCGTTATCCGTGCCCTTATTTAATTCGTAATAGCTTTTATTTGCTTTTTGAGGCCTTCGTGATCGCTGTGCGCGTTTCGCGTTGCATCGCTATGCATTTTACAAGTGATTACGCGTTTTTACTTGTTCTTGGTGGGTCGGCGCTATTTCCTCGCGATTATTTAGTTGCTAGTTATGATGTTTGTTGTCTCCCGTCTTTTGACGGTGCTATCTACATGCTCTAGCGCGTTTTTCTATTAATTTTCCTATTTTATAAGTTGCGTAGGCGCTGTGCGCGCAGCGTTCGTTGGCAACGGCTTCGGTAGCATGTCCCATAGGCTCTCGCGGCACGTATTGTAGTTATCGCGTTCTCGCGCTCGCCTGGTATAGGCCGGGGCGCTATAGGTAGGCGCCACGGACGTTACAGTCTGTTATAATACAATGTGAATACGGAGAGATATATCTTTACAATGAGAAAGAAGAACTGGTGTCGGCTCACATTGGCACTTTCTCCTACATCTACGTATTTATTGTTTAATTTATTTGGAGAGACTTATTTGTATTTTTATTTATTGTTAATTTATTATTCAATTATTGTATTTATATACTTTTTTACGGATTATTTAAGGGGGAATACCACAATGAACATCCGAAAACCTAGGGTAACTTTTTTGGGGTAAAGGAGGCGGGTGCCCATAAGTTTCTGCACATGGTCGATGCACTCTTTTTTACAAATTGTAACGTCTTTATCAGCATCTATAATTCCTTTGAAAGTTTTACTATCACCATCACCAATATAATAACATATTTTAAATATAATAGTAATAAGGCTCAATAAATTAAAAAAATGAAAGAAACAGGGCTACGAGCCTAAGAGTTAGCCGTTAGAAATAGAAATTTTAAAAAATCACAGTATAAATATGTCATTTAGTCAGAATATAAAACTTTAATTTGCCGGCAATAAACAATATAACACAAACAAACGTTTCGATCCCTGTTGGATCATTATCAATGTTAAATACACAAAAATAGAACGGTGAAAATATTACAAAGTTAAAATATATAAAAATTATAATTCGCTCTCAATCGCAAGCAAAAATATAATAAAACTCACAGTAGATAACATAATAAAATTCGCTCAGTATGAATTGCAAGTTATGTGAACGTTGTAATAGGTAACAATATATGCTTCCGGTTATCAGTTGTAAATTAAAATAATTCATATCTGTTAAAAAGAACATAAATATTTAATATTATTAAATATTTATGTTCTTTTTAAAGCAAAATATGAAAATATAATATATGAGGCAAAGAATAAAATTAAAAATTGACAATAAAAAAGTATTCCAAGATTTAACAAGCAGCAAACAAATTATTCAGTCGTAATAATAAAAAATTTATATGATATTGTTACGTCCAACCCTGATTATTGGCGAGAGAGGAAGATGGAGAGGGTATGGAAGGACGGTTGACTCAATCTCACAGGTATATGCACGGAAGCGACAGCTGAGACATACAGCTGTGAGTCGTTAGCACTCTTTTAAGTCCCAGAATGTGGGTCAACGTCCTGAAGGGACACTATGACACCTGTTCCGATGGACAGTGCGAACGTCGGTCCTACTTTCAAGGAACTTAATTCTTTTGACCTGGAACTGGACCTCGTGCAATCTTAGGCGTTATGGGGCAACGGGATATTTGTGTGAGGCGATTTAAAAATTAAATGCGAGTTTATAAGAGAAAAACTAAAAATTTACATTTATTTATGAAAATATAAAAAAGAAAGAATTAAACTAACTTACATGATTAATTACATTTATATGTTGTTTTTTGTACAGTACAATAATTCTTTGCTAGTGAAATCGTGAGCCCATGTATGTGGATTGTTTCCTTTTGTCATTACAATTTGTGTGTGTGTGTGTGTGTGTGTGTGTGTGTGTATGTGTAAGAGAGGAGAGGGTGATCATCGGGTATTGGTTGCGAGGAAGGAAGTCCATGGACAGTCTGGGACTAGATGTTTCAGCTGGACGAGGAAAGGGGAGGAATTCCCAAGGACATAGACTGTAATTATTCTATCCCCCTCGTTCGAAGTGGATGAGAATAATTGAACGATCCGATCCCAATCGGTGGATTGAGGATCGGGGTGGACAAAAGGGGGAGTTGGGAGTTGATCAAAGGAAAGAGGGGGAGTTGGAAGTTGATCAAAAGGGAGAGGGGAAGTTGGGAGTTGATCAAAAGGGAGAGGGAGAGGAGAGTAGTCCAAGATTTCTTGGACTCCAGGATTGAGAAGAGAAGGAATGGAAAGATCGAGAGGTTGTGCGTCTGTTAGTGTAGGTGAATATGATATCGGTGTATAAACGATGGTGGTGTCAGTCAGAGGTGTTGGCACTCGGGGAAGTGCGGTTGCGGCCGGTTGCGGGGTGACTATTACTGTCGGACGGCAGATCGGTTCTATCGGCGCCGGGCGGTTTCGCGAACTCCGGCGGGCATAGGGAGCTCGTCCCCGTTTACTTTTGTACGAGTGAGACCGCACTATAATTAAGTAAGTAGTTAAAATATTTATCTATATATTGTAACCGTACTCGCGAGCAACGGCACAACTTCGTCGCGTGTTCTTGGTACTCAAAGTACGCAAAAGTATCTTCTCTCCCTCGGTAGCAGAATTTTGCGACAGCCAGGCGGTTCTTCGGCCAGAATTGTAATTCTTATTACTAAGTTGGGCGCCAGGCACGAGAGAGCGTGCCACTCTTTTCGAAATCTCCTCTCTTTTGCCCGTAACGGTTTCGCGACGGCAGGGGGTGGGTCACAAGAGGTGTGGGAAATTTGTCGGAGGGCGAGAGAGATAGGCCACAAGAATAAACTACGCGAGAGCGTAATAATAAGAACAGTTATATTTAAGAAAATAGGATAAAGTAGAATTAATTACATGGATTACGCAATTACAAGTTCCTTTCGGAGCTTCGCTCCGCCGCTCTACTCGGTACTCTCGGTACTCGCCCCGAGAGTCGCTAACTTACTTCTAGCGCCGGACGCCGGTCATACGCTACAGCACGAGCCCCGACCTTCCCCGCGGTATCTTCCGACGGTGTCAAACGCCCGCCCCTCGACAACCGGCCAGAACCCGTACCCGCTGTACCACCAGATTCCCGGACGTGTAACGCCGGCCCGCGGCCAACGCCACGGCGATGGGGCGACGTGATTATAGCGTCCGCCTCGATGCGACACGACTCTACTCGGCACGTGAATCCCGGAAACGGACTCTACTCGGTCACCACTACCGGAAATCAGCTCGGCAACGCGACAATCCGCGTTCCGACGCGACAGCACAATGCTCGGCGACGCAATTATAGCAAGCGTGCTTACGCGACGCGATACTAAACGATAACGCAACTGCAATAAGCGTCGTTACGCGACACGACGAGACTCGACACGTGATTACTCTACGCGTTTCTACGCGACTCTACTATACTCGAAAACCGGAAGTGACTCTCCTGTGGCGAGAGGAACGAGCGCGACTCGGCTCTCGATTCTCCCCGAACGACTCTAATTTACATCAACTTGGCAATGAATATTATTCCCTCTATTCTAATTCCCGAAACGCGACAGCTAATTATCTCCGAGGCTCGGGAGGATGGCACGTGGCTCGCGGTTCCGTGGCTCTACACGGCGGCCATTACGCCGATCTTTCGTTACGAGGCGAGCTGGCTTACGTGCGATCCACCCGGCGACGCACGCCGGTCGGCAGCTTTACAAGCGGCGACGCTCGTCTCACCCTCGTCGTCTCCTTTGTCCTCTTAGCCTCC
>NW_017295886.1:58202-60534 GCF_001594075.2 Trachymyrmex cornetzi | reverse complement strand
GCCGGTAGGAAGCGCGAGTCCGCCGTCGACAGGTCCGCACAGTGACGGACAAAATGTCACGTCACAATATATATGTATATATATATATGTGTGTGTGTGTGTGTGTGTGTGTGTGTGTGTGTGTGTATTTGGTCGCGTGCGCGCTGGTATAAAAAAAGGGGGGAGGGGTGACGTGCAAATGTAGACTTACTAGTGATGATGTGTGAGATGATTATTGGTCAAGTGAGTCGGTTCCCAGTGAGGCTCGACGTCCACCCAAGAGCGCTTGAGGATAGCGGTTGGCGGATGGGTGGTCTTTAGGAACCCCAGAGGTCACCAGAGCACTCGAATGATGGCAACGAATACTGCGCGAGTTGAATTGCCGCGAACCTTTTTGCGTGGGTTTGACTACTTGAATTTTCGCGAACTTCCGACGTGATTTCGGCTACTGTTAAACTGTATCTGACGCTCTGCGCTTCCGCGAGGCCTCTATTTATACCCCGAAAAAAGGGCGTAGTGCCCTTTGTCTAGGATGCAATAGTTAGTTGCAATGTCGCGCGAGATTTACGATTTTTAAGATGTCCTATCGTTGTTAATCTAAAGTACACTGTTAAAAGAAGTTTAAAGAACAAAAGGAATGATTTATGTTTTCTCTAAAAGGGGCAAGATTGCTTTAAGCGAGTGATGAATTCTGTCATTCTCGCGGAAAATATAGCTAAGTAAACAGCTATGAGACGTTATCTCACGTTTTTATGATTTTTGTGGCGATGCGGCGCCTGTTTTTCTGAAGATGAAATTGTTGGTCAACAATTCGGACAACAGCTTGAATTTTTATCATCGCGTGACTTAGGTCCATTTATGATATTTTTCGTAATTTTGTCCCTTTTAGGCCTGCGTTAGTGTTGTTATTTTTTCGGGTTGATTGACATTTACGAGTTTTTCGCGAAGCCTTTGTGGTCTGTTTTTCAATTTTTATAAGGGGACTCCTGCTCGCATCTCGCAGGCGCCAATCGTAGTCGCGGCGGAGCCGACTCTCTCGAAAGAAAAGAATCTGAGTCTGCAGGACGTAACACCCCCAGTCTTAGACAAATGTTGGGGTGTAAGAACACAACATTTTCAAAAAGAGAAGAGACGAAAAAGGGTGTTGATTCTTTTCTTTCGACGATTTGATGGGTTACATAGTAACGTAGGATCCACATTTAAGTGTTATTTCTTAGATATACGTTCCTAGGTTTATTAGAGAAGCAGGAAAGAATCGGCCGTTTCTAAAATTCGCTTTTTCAATTCTTTCGTCCTTCCATTTTACAAGTGAATAATAGTGTTCTGGTGTACATGTACGCGTATTATATATAAAGGGGATTAATGTTTTACTATGCATCCATAAGTTTATAACTTATGTCATTAAGGAGCAGGAAGGAAAGATAGGATTTCTTCCAGAATTCTTTCGTGCTCCTTGTTATGCCTATTTGCGATAATATAACTAAAATACTTAGGTGCTCATTGAAAGATACTTTTGCGCATCTAATTAACGCTAAATTTTGGTAATTTTGCTGTAGGCGAAAATTTTGTATAACTATATATCTATATTGATATTTTTGTTTTGTTTTGTTTTATTTTTATTTCCCTTCTTCCTCTTCCTTGAATGTTTACAAGTGAATGTTGGTGATTAACACTATCTAAAGAAATGACTACTTGAAAGTCGTCAACAAAAAGGTTTATTGCATCGACCATTGTGATGGTCGGAGGTACCTTCCATCTCCGGTCTAAAATGCCTTGGTATGCCGAAAAAAATTTTTTTTTATGCGGCTTCGACATTCATTCCTCTGCGAGCTCGATGTTTGTTGTTGTTTTATTGCGGGTTGAACAGTGTTTGCAGTCGTCCACTGACTCTCTATGGGCGAGACAAAGACTATGTAGCATCCTTCGTTTGAGATTTCTGCATGGAAATGGTCGCAGATTTTATCCAGATACTTTAACAGACTCAGTGTTTCCTTAGTGCCGTAACGCACTGGGGTTTCGATCAAATATTGAAAACTGTCACACACAACCCGATCTTTCCATTTAATTGGATCGAAGATCTTTATACGAAGATCTTTATACGATCTAGTAATCTGGAGATGGTGGTAGTACACTGGTGAGTTATATACTGTGATTGACAATCAAGTAGCCTTGCATACTAAATAAAATTGACAAAGAAAATCTTTATAAGAAAGAAGTGGAAAACAGGACAATTTGTCTAAGAATAAAGAAAAGATTTTGTTCCTAATTAATCATATTCTAGTGAGAGTAAATTAAAAAAAAATTGGTTAGTTTTTTCTAGCATAGTGATTCTCGAAAGAAAATTTTTTTTTTT
>NW_017295886.1:56832-57927 GCF_001594075.2 Trachymyrmex cornetzi | reverse complement strand
TATGGAAGGGTACATGCCCGTTCTCATCTTATCGCTATGTTGAGCATAGCCTAATCTAATCAACGTTTCCTTTAAATCTACGTGGTGATATTCGCGAATATCACCTCCGCTCCGGATTTCTAGCTTAATGAGCGCGGCTTCGTTCCTTATGGTCCCTAAGATGGACATCCGTCCCTCGTGTTGATTTATGAGGAACCTGGTCAGGTCCCTTGCCCTCCTTGGCCAAGATGAACCGGAGAAGGGAGCAGTGTGGACCAATCCACAGGGAATCCCCTGCCATTTTAGCTGGCAAAATCTGTCTTCCAGAATGTGCACCTCGAATAGTCGGCGCTCCACGTTACGGCCCCAGTCTCGTAGAGAGATCGCGACCGTTCCATCTCCGTTGATGTCTGTTATAATTCCGCGTTGCCATCCTCGGTTTTCGCGAATGGCCACGGCTTCTCCGACAATTTCACGAATGGCCACGACTTCTCCGACAACGATGTGGTCGGGACGATGGCGCAGCATGTGCCCCTGTCATTCTCCGGGTTAGTTCCTCGAGCAAGTCTTGGAAGTCCACACTGCCGGTCTTCAACTGGACCCAGAACATCGTGGGTAAGTCCACTTTCACAACTTTCACTGACATTGAACTCCGCGCCAATAGTGTGGTGTCAATGCATTCAATTTCCATATCGTCTATAAAAAAATTATCGTAGTATTTTAAAATGTCTGCATGGCACCGCATGCTATCTCGTTTGTCTATATAATTCTTATTTATTTATTTACTTATTTACTACTTATTTATTTACTTGTTTATTTATTTACTTGTTTATTTATTTACTTGCTTGTTTATTTATTTATTTATTTATGTATATATATTGGAAAAAGAAAAGCAGTGATGCACATTTGGCTCCTCGGCAACACGGAATCCAGCCCCACCACTTTTACCCCCACCTACCGGCATCGAGTCGGCCGTCTTCACCGCGAGAGCGAGCGAGACAGCGAGAGGCAGCGCCCGTCCTTTTCGCTCTATCAGTAAACTCGTAAACACAAGCGAGTATTAGAGCGAAATGGACGGCTGCTCTATCTCGCTGTCTCGCTTTCTCTACTAGTCGC
>NW_017295886.1:51427-53388 GCF_001594075.2 Trachymyrmex cornetzi | reverse complement strand
ATATATATATATATGATATATATTATTAAAATTTATTAAAATCTATTTATTAAAATCGTTATGTAGAATGTGTGTTCACGTGTCTCTTTATCCGTTATACAGGGTGTCCCTTTTTTGCCAATCATTTTTGTGTAGATAGAGCGGACTAAACTGAGTTGAAGTCCTCCACCATTTTGCAATTTTCGCAATAGTTAACAAGATATTAATTACTAAAAATTGCAAAATATTATTTTTGAATAATTTTTTACTCAAATACTATCAACTTTACAGAAAAACTTCAAGAGACAAAAATTATTTATTTTCTTCTCATAAAGTACTGAGAATTTTTTCAGAATTTTTTAATACTGTATTTTCTAATGTTGATAAAAATAAGAAAATGCAGTATTAAAAAGCTGATAAAAAATTCTGAAAAAAATTCTCAAAACTTTGTGAGAAGAAAATAAATAATTTTTGTCTCTTGCAGTTTTTCTGTAAAGTTGATAGTATTTGAGTAAAAAATTATTCAAGACTAATATTTTGCAATTTTTAGTAATTAATACCTTGTTAGCAATTGCGAAAATTGCAAAATGGTAGAGGACTTTTCGACTCAGTTTAATCCGCTCTATGAATACAAACGTGATTGGCAAAAAAGATCGGGATAGCCTATACAAGAATACGCCGAGCGGCCGAGAAAGTATATTTTCGGTTTTCGCTCGCTTATAACAAGCGACTAGTAGAGAAAGCGAGACAGCGAGATTGAGCGGCCGTCCTTTTCGCTCTAATACTCGCTTGTGTTTACGAGTTTACTGGTAGAACAAAAAGGACGGGCGCTGCCTCTCGCTGTCTCGCTCGCTCTCGCGGCGAAAACGGCCGACTCGATGCCGGTAGGTAGGGGTAAAAGTGGTGGGGCTGGATTCCGTGTTGCCGGGGAGCCAAATGTGCATCACTGAAGAAAAGGTGTGATGTGCCGGATTTTTCCGCCTTCCTTTTTTATTGCTTAGTCTTTTAATTCGAAAGTATAAGCGGTTTCTTCCCTCGGGGGAAGGAGAGGGTAAATAGATTCTAATTTAGTCTCAGTTTCGTTATGCTTCTGCATTTCGAGATCTGGGGCGCTTGGGTTTTCATCCATAGGTTTATTCCTTCCTAAATGTAATAAGTGTTGAGTAAGTGAATCCCATACACCTCCCAATAGGTACACCGACCAACCGTACACAGTGTGTAGGGCGTATCCATGTATGCGAATGTGTCTAATAGCAATTTGATAACTCTAGCAATTAGGTATATCCCGATTAATCCTGCGCTGATATTACCAAAGATTAAAAATTTATTCCAGAATTTTTTCCAAGCGGAGATAGCGATTCTTTCTATTGATGCTTCATCTATGAGATTAGAGAGTGATCCTCCATTCATTACAGTTGAGTGCCCTAATATGCCTCTTGCCATGGTATTGAGAATTGCGGGTCACTCCGCGGGGAACATTATGTGATCCTTAAGTTCTTCCAAATCGGTTTGTGAGTATATCCACTGGTAGCTAGTGCTCCGGGGCTGATGTATTTCCATGACGGTTTAATAGAAAGCTTCGTAATGGTGGGTGGTAATGTTTCCACTGGTTTAGGCATAATTTTGTACTATGAGTCTCCCAAAAGGTACATGGTAGGTGCAAAAGAATTACAGGTAATCTGGGTTCCGTGGCGTGATAGTACATGCGTTTGCGGGGTCAGAAAATATGTCTCGTTTCCTCGTATTACTGGAAGTTGTTCGTAACATTCGTTAGTCCATGCCAATTTTACTTCGACCGGCACACATTTTACCATGTGTATCACCTCTCCGGCTAATAGTGCCATGTACCCCGGTCCTTTCGTAAAATGATAAGCGAAGATATCGGGTGACGAAGCGGCTATAGCTAGTGCATTCTGTATCGTTTGGTATTCAAGTTGACATTAAATTATAAAAACACCGTGGTTCAATAAACACAAACAATT
>NW_017295886.1:47575-50433 GCF_001594075.2 Trachymyrmex cornetzi | reverse complement strand
CTTATAATTATTTTTGTCTGCAATGCGCTTGAATTTTTCCGAAATGTTCTGTATATAAGGTATTGTAAAATATTTTTTTATTATTAAATTACTATCCTCTATTTCTTTGTTAACATTATTCTTGTTCTTATACAAATTCTTTCTTTTCGATAAAGTTTTTATTCTATAATTTATAGTAGAGAATATTATGTTCAACGGATAACCGTTCAAAAGCAAAACATTAATTAAGTTTTTTATGTTCCTCTTATGATAATCCGGATGTGAAAGAAAAAGAATTCTATCAAATTGACTTATAATAACACCTTTCTTATGTTCATCAGGGTGATGCGATTTGTAACTCAAGTATCTTTCCGAATTCGTCGGTTTTTTATAATTATCAATTTTGACACAACCTTCCTCAACTTTGATCGTAACATCCAAAAAATTTACAGAACCATTATCCTTCTCTTCTACACTAAATTTTAATCTATTGTGATACGAGTTAAACAAGCATAGAACGTCATCGATCCGGTCATATGGCAATGCGATCAAAATATCGTCCACATACCGATAATACAACGGAACCACCGCATTCAAATTATTAAGAATCTCTTCTTCTAAATCCTGGATTACAAGATTAGCTAATATGGGTGACAGTGGAGATCCCATTGGCATGCCAAAAATTTGTTTAAAATATTGGTCTAATGTATTCTTTAGTATTAATAATTGTGTTATTACTAGAATCAGGAAGTTTGTGTTCTATTCATTGAATTTATGCTGAGCTGTGATGTATTAAATAAGATATGACGAGTAACGTTAAATTAACATAATCGTACAGGTATGTGATAAGAAAATAATTAAAATAAAATTAGTTAGTTTTTGAATATTAAAGATATAAAATTTGATAGAATCTGGTAACTCTGTGCGATGCAGCAAGGATTTTGATGTGACAAAGGTGATTAGCAAAATATGAAGCTTATGTGACGGAGCGGAAAAAAATTTATGACTTCCGTTTTAGGAGAAAAGAGAAAAATAATTTTTGTTTTATGTAATGACAAATGATAAAATTATATGACTAGAAATTATTTTTAAGTAAGATTGACGGCTTATCTAAATTATAATTATGTTGCGTATGATAGGATCATTCTAATAAATTATAATTGTAATGTGAATACTGAAGATGGTCCGATTGGGACCGAAACGTTTATTTTGAATTCATGTGTTTAATAAAAGAAATATAATAATCGCCACTACTACCTGGTGTTCGTGGTATATGCCTTTCAGACAAAGAATTGCAAGTTGACATTGTTGCAATAATATATTTCGATACAATTGATTAATCTGGGTGCGGATGTGTCTTTCTACGTACACGAATTTCGAGTTTATGTACGAAAACATATCTATGTTTACTGAAATAAACCCAGAGCTTTTGAAAATTTCGCCATCAGGCGATGTTTCGACGATTAGTAATTTTGGATGTTCGGTCCTGATAAGCGTGTATCCACAGGCGTCGTATGTTCCAGTGCGGGTTAAAGAAAAAATCATGCTTGGCGTGCTGATAGAATAAACCGCGATTGTTCGTTTGTTAAGTCGAGTATTTGTCGGCATGTCCATTGTATAATACGCCGTAGTCGGAAAGTTTGCAATGATCGATAGGCAAGGGATCCCAGAAGGTGTCTCCTCCTTCTATATTCGTACAATGAGTAGAGCTTAGTTCGCAGCCTACTCCTGATCGGAGGTGTACGCGATTAGTATTTATTCGTACCTCGGCGATATAATCTTACAAGGTTATTTTAAGACTGCCTAGCACGATGACATTTCCCCAAGTTCCATACGGGTCAGAGTAAGCGCTGCCGGAGCATCCGCCATCATTGTCAACGTGGCCGGCTAGAACTATTGGTCATGATCGGGTCTGATTAGATTTTAATCCTATTATACGAGTTCCAGCCATTTCCATAGGTGTGCATGTGTCTGCATGCATCTTGTGTTACGTCTGCTATGTATGAAAATTGTCCGTTGTGTACATCCAAGAAATGCGAAAGCATTCCACATTTATTTACTGTACGGTCTATCTCGACTTTACATTGTATTACTTTTACGGAATTAAAATCATTGAGTTGAAGTAATTGTACATAGACATTGCTAGAGTTTACATTCTGTGGGGGAATGTCACATTCGTCAATGTTTATCAACGATAATGTAGTTAAATTTGCTGCTGGAGCCACAGTCGTATCCTATTGTTCCGTAAGTTCCTTGAGTCCACATTATTAACATAATTATGACGGTTATTCCTTTGATGCAGTTATCCATCATCTGAAATGTCGATTTGATTTGTTTAATTATTGTGAGCTGGTCTAATGTGAGAAATTCGCAGGCGGTTGGGGTAAACGATGCGACTATTTTTCTTTATTTTAATTTTAACATTGTTTCTATTTAATATTTCCAATACTTCATGAGGACCGGTATATCGGTCTCCAAATTTTCCAGGTTTTGGCCCTTTTAATTAATAAAAATACATGATCTCCAGGCTTGAATTTCTGTGGATTAATTTTCTTATCGTAATGTTTTTTCGATTTAACTTTAGCTTCTACGACGTTTAAATAGAAAAATCTTTCATGTAAAAACACTTGGCGCTGCTAGATCTCCATATATAATAATAACATGGTAATATAGTAGTAAAGCATGAATATAAATAAGAAGGATAAGAATATAATACTTAGAAAAATGTTATAAATAAGAAGCATATTAATAAGAAAAGTCATAATCATATTAAAAAATTTTTTAAATATGAATATTTCGAAAAATAAGAAAAATAAAAACCATGCCCAATGAAAGTTAATATATTTAGCATGTGTATACATGATTGAGTTACAGAGTCG
>NW_017295886.1:44016-47061 GCF_001594075.2 Trachymyrmex cornetzi | reverse complement strand
TGATGTTTTGTATAATATTTTGAAGGAGAATTAAACAACCACTACTTTAGTTGGAAGAGGAAATGTCTTTGAATGAATTGTGATATAATGGTTTTATTTAAGAGGAATTTAAACCATTTGGATTGGAATAGGAAGATCCTTCAATAAGTATACGTATACTTAGGTTTCATTTATAAAAATTAAAGATAGTACTATTTGGATTAAGTAAATAATAAATAAAGATAGTATCACTTGAGTTTCACTTTTCATTTTGATAGTAGAATTTAACTTGGCGCCATAGTTGTTGATATCAAATCGTACAAATAATACATACCATTAGATTAATATTCATTATTTATTTAATTTGGCATGGTATAAAGAAGTGGGATTTAACTTGGTGCCAGTTCTTGATATCAAATCTTTTATAGGAATAATACATAAAATTTTTTGATAAAATTTCGATAAAATTTTGATGAATTTAACTTGGCGCCAATTTTGATATCAATTATACGAATATAATACATACCATTAGAGTTAAATAAATTATTTTTTCTTTGGGAGGAATAAAATGGTAAAATTTAATTTGTCGAGTTACATTGAATTTGACTTGGAGCCAATTGTTGATATCAAATCTTTTATACAAATGATACATATCGTTAGATCTACTAAACAGCAAACGTGATTAGTTATCCGTTTCACTGTCAATTAAGTAATTGGCCTTAGTGAAACTGGCCCAAATAGTGATTCTTTACGAGAAGTACCATTTGGATCAGTTTCACCAACGCTTAGTGCTTTTTTTACCTTTTCTTTAAAAAGGTAAGTGTTTGTATATAATTTTAAAATTCCATAGAGAGAATCTTTTATACACATGATACATATCATTAGAGTTAAGTAAATAATAAAAAAAAGATTGGATTTTACTTTTTAATTTGGTAGAATTTAATTAATTTGATAAAGATACAAATGATACGTGTCATTAGTTTTAATGAGCATTAAAAAAAATTACAATTACATTTACAGGTATTACCAATTTTTAATCAAATCTTAAATCTATCTTAAATCTACGCATCGCTTTTAAAATCTTAAATCTACGCATCGCTCTTATAACGCATGTCTTACAAATCTAAATTATCCTATTCTTAATTTATGCTTTTACAATATATAACGCATGCCGTTTAAAACTTACTAAATCTAAACCGTATATCTATCTAGATGATTTGTTTGTAATATATGACAGTTATTTCACAAAGGAATATCTTGTGTTGGCTCACATTGACAATTTTTCCTTAACTTATTTGTTAAATATTGAAAGAAAAAAGCCTTCGATTTATTATTACTGTATAAATCATAAAAGGTCGTCGATGCACCACGGCACAATCATCACCAATATCATTGCGATCAATTTATTTCGGATTAATAAAAAATTCTGTAACTAATCTTTCTCCTTCCTTTTCGTTGCCTGTAAATTTAAGACAACAATGTTGAGAAATTCTTCACAGTGATAAACTTGATGATTAGCCTTACAACATGCGCAAGAGAGATTAGAAGTAGGAATGTTTGTAACCGAGGTATTTTTTAATTTACCGGTTTGCTTGTGAATAGTATTACTTGTTTGATTATTAAGAGCCCTACTTTGTATAGATTCTAACGCTTGGCTTCGCTTAGACAAGAAACCCATTAACATTTTTAGGTTAGGTATATTCGCATCGAGAATACTAGTCTCCCACGCCTTATTGGTGGATACGTCAAGCTTGGAAATGATTATATGGATAATTAGATCGTCCCACGATTCGGTAGGCCGCTTAAGAGCCTTAAGGACACGCAAGTGTTTGAGAATAGTGTTTAGCAGTTCTCGGAGGGCTGCATGATTTTCCTTGTGGAGAGCGGGCACGTCAAATATTGCCTGAATGTGCCTTTGGACGATCCATCGCTTGTTGTCGAACCTTTCCTTAATTGCTGTCCATGCGTCGTGATAATTGTCAGTTGTCTCTATAGACTTTATTATCTCTGCAGCCTTATCCTTTATAGTGAAGACCGGAGATAATGGAATTTCTCGATTTCGCTTAAATCTTCATTTAAATGGATTAGCTTTTCGAAAGTATCTTGATAAGAATACCAATCCTCATAGGAACCTGAAAAAACTGGTAAGTTTATTTTGGGCAACTTAACGCGAGTTGGGTGGCACCCAGTTGGACACGGCTCAATTGGGCACGAGCCACTCACAGCGCTTGAGACTACAAAGCTCCTAAGCACCGGTCGCTGTGATTGGTGGTGACCAATCGAGCCGTGGTCAATCGGGATCACCCCACGCGAGTTTCTCTGTCCCTTGTATTGTTTTGATTAAACTGCTCAATTATAGTTTCATAACGTGCTATTAACTGAAAATAAGGATTCTCAAAACTTTCCCGGTGTTGTGATTGCTGTTCACGGAGAATGTTTTTGTCAACGTTTGCTGGATCGACATTTTCCAGAATTTCGATACGTGATTTAACTGTATCGAACAGGGAGTATAATTCTTGCAACTTTTTCTTACGTTCAGTAACTTCGTACCGCGATCCTTGATTTGGATCAAAATTTTCTAAAAAAGTTTTTAGCCTTGTGGCTGCTGTTCTTACTTGGATTCTTTTAGCCTTGACTTCCGTTAATGTTAACGCGTCCATCGTGAGATGCTAATTGTTGAGCGAGATGACTAATTGATTGCTTGTAGACAATGCAACTTGCTCACGGGAATGAAATTGCTGATTCGAGCTTTGATTTGGTTATGCTATATACTGGTTACCCGATACAATAGTAAACTTAGTGCGAAAATAGTGTTGATATGGTAAGTGATAATGTTTGAATGTACTCGATAGCGTAATGATATGACAACTAACCTTGCTAGCCTTTGCTTTCTTATTAGAGCAACACCACCTATAGACAAGGCCTCTCCACTGAAATCGTGACGTCATCACTAGTAGGCCGAGGTTTGGCCGCCGAGTTAACCGAATGGCGTGCGCGGTATACGGCGCAGGTAGTATACAAATTGCATTTTCGAATGAAGTTTTTCTTTCACTTTTTATAAAAAAA
>NW_017295886.1:38207-42034 GCF_001594075.2 Trachymyrmex cornetzi | reverse complement strand
TAGCGGTGCAATCTACGTGTTTTTAGCGGATTTTCTATTAGTTCTCTATTTTATGAGTCGCGCAGGCGCTGTGCGCGCAACGTTCGTTGGCAACGGCAACGGTAGCATATGCTATAGGTTCTCGCGGCACGTATTGTATCATTTGCTATACTGTACGCTCGCGTTCGCTTGGTAAACGGCCGGAGTGCTATAGTGTAGCGCACCGGACGTTACAGTGACCTAAAAACAGTTCAAAATTCAAGTCAGATAAACTGTCAAATAAAAGAGTTTTCATAGCTTCTCGCTGATTTGATTGATTCAGAAATTCACGCTCGTTTTCGAGTAATTTTTGAATGATAACGAATGCATATGCTGCACACGTAAGAATATCTTCGTGTGGATAACATAATCCTCCTCGATTATTCGCATCTATCAAATTAGAAAACGCTGTAGGCTCATCGGCTGTTAAAAAAACTTTGCAATACTCGCATTTAAATTTTTTTATTGTTGAATACGCAGTGTATCTAGCTATGTACACCAGAAGTGGCCAAGTCTCCTCTTCAATATGATCAATGTCGTCGTCGTCAACAAAGCATGTGTTTCTTAATAAATCGGGTACATTTCCTATTTGAACATTAAGATATCAAAAAATTTCAATACATGTTTTAAAAGTACAGCAAAAAAATATAACAAATTACATAGAAAATTACATGTATTGTTAAATTTAACAGATATTTCTATAATCCTTTGTTTGTTTTTCTATACAGATCTTAGATTTTACAATTATGTCTAAAATATATGTGCTATAGTAAATAATTATAAAGTGAGTTTAGTAAATATACAAATATATAAATAATAATATATTCTTATATTAAAATATAATAATAATTATGCTACAAGAAGAAATTATTAAATTTATTAAAATTTATATAGAAAATTAAACATATTTCTTAATTAGAATCTAATCATACAATTGTAATTATGCTATTACAATGTTGATTACTTATATTAAGTACGTTATTTCTATCGTAAACACTAATCTTCATTGGGGAATTTTTGCAATAATTTTCTTCATTAGTTAAGAAGAAGGTAACCTGATTTTTATATTAAATAAACTATTTTTATCGTATTTTCTAATCTTTGTTAAAATGCTTATAATCAGTATTATATTTTTATTTAACATTGTTAGCATAAATACGATTTATAGTAAAAAATTATTCAAACCAGAGTTAACAAATCCTTCATCATCTTCGCTGCTTTCTAAAAGCGATGATATATTTTGGTTAAGGAACTTCTACATCGCCATATGCAGTTGACTTCAAAACAAGTTGTATAGTACTCTGCATGCGCAACTTACTTTCTGATTCAAAAACTTGCCGGATAGAAACGTGGTACTGTCCTCCAGCCTGCTGCCGATACATACCAAAGCGTTCTTCCAAACGATCGGTTTGGAATTTCCCACACAGCACAAAACTCCATTTTTTCTCGTTCAAACAATAATTTGTAATTTCAATTAAAGCATTTGTTGTGAGAAATAGAGCAAAGTGGGTGTTTCGTGTTAGTTTCCCACCACCTTCCGAATTTTCCCACCGTTCCAACCAAAGTAAGAATTTTTGTAAAAATTCAATATGTATAGAATTTTTCGTGATAGGCTGTTCATAAGGATTTCTGTGCCTGTTTCCTTTCTCCAATGTTTTAATATTTACCACATCCCACCATCAACAGATTATTTGAATGTAAGCAGCAGTATCCTCGAAGCTTTCAAATTGTTTTTTTGAGCCAAGTTCACACAGTGCCGTTGCAACATTTGAATTAAAGATTTGCAATGCTAATTTAACATTTTGCCGTTCAATAGAAGTTGGATATAACGTTTTCAATGAAATGTACTGCAGTAACTTATTCTTTTCGCTTAAGTGCATACTTTTGAGAGCTTGGAATGAAACAAATCTCATTTTTTCTTCTTCGAAATCTGGATAGTGCATACATTGATCCGGTTTCTGATTTATCCAGTTATTTCTTAAGTTTTTAATTATATGCACAGAGTCTATTACAAAAAATAGTGACCTTGAACTATCGGCAGGATTTCTATATAAGTATTTTACTTCAGGTGGATCGCTAAAAAAAGGACATTGCCTTCGAGTTAATGGCATTATTATCCGAAACGATACTAAGCACTTCAAATCCGAGTTTTTCCAACCCAATGACAATTTTTTCTATATAATTATGTAGGGTTTGAGCGTCCAGTGTTTTTACAGGCAAGATATGAACAATATCGCGGTATGTTGATAACAAATTGTTTATCATGAAAACGTGAGCACTTTTTGCACAGTCTGTACTATTAAAAGCTTTCTCAACAATGTTTCCGCCTTTATAATCCATATACGGTTTTATATGTATTTCATCAATCATAAGATTTACCGTTTTGTCTTCATCGCAAAGCAGTTTAACTTTCGACGCCATATACTGCAGCAACGTTGAATCGTTTTGCTCAACTTGAGGGTTACCGGAGAAATTACTGCATAATCTTTTTATTGTCGATAAGGATGGTAGCAATAAATGCCCTGAACTGTGAAGAAATTTGTACGCGTGTGGAGAAATTGACTGCAGTAATCCACAAAACAAGGTTGTTTCCCACGAATATCGAAAGGCACCTTTGCTCAAAGTATTCAGGTTTTTTACCTGCTGCAACAAGAACTTGATGACAGACTTTCGCTGCGGTAATATTACGTCCTGACGACTCCACGATTCTTTTCTTTCGTGGAGAGAACTTATTTCTCAATTGCGAATCACTCGCAGTTCCATGCATGCAATTCCTAAGGTATCAGAGAGTCTATTAGAGAGTCAATAGCGTGACCGATCGAAGATCGATTCTTAACGACGGAATAATTAATATCACCAAATAACTGTTAATTATCACACGTGTACGCCTAGTGGCAGTATGACTCATAGAAATATGTGTAATCACTTCTATTTTTAGAAAAGGCTTTCCCAATAATTCAAAGAAAAATCATTAGTCACCCCTATATTTCGAAACAATAACACTCAAAACAGGGTGAATCACCATCGAATCAAAGTCCAAAGTCCGAAAAACCAGCGTATCTTAGGTACGATATATAAGAGCTCTTCGCGGGGACAGTAAGTCAGTCGAATTTTAACTTAGTCGTTCGCAAGACGAAGTGCTACCCGAATTAGTATCATTGGTGTGGAGTTCTCGCGATCAAGTGCGTACCACTAGCTGCTGGTCCAATTTCACCATCCGGTCTAAGGGAACCGTTGAGAAGCCAGCTCCGACCGCTGATCCTGCGAAGACTCCTCCCACAAGGACTCTTTACACTCTCTCTCTCTCTCCCTCAAATCCGTGAGTAACTACTTCTTCCACGAGGATCTAAAATTCGGAAACACCCCCTTTCTTTTTTTGCAATCGCTTAAGACTCACCTCTCTATAATTATTTATAATTCTCTGTCGTGCTCTTCCTTTTCTTCTTTCACACTTATTCCTTTTTTTTCTCTCTCCCGCTTTTCCTTTCTACAATTACTCGAAGCGAAATAACGCCTCTAGTGATTACCATCTCTCTCTGACCTTCTTCCTTCCACGATAACTCGAAGCGAGACACCGCTTTGAGTATCTCCCATCTCTTTCTATCTCTACGAACTCACGAAGCGTCAACCCGCTTTGAATGGTTCGATCTTTCCTTCCTTCCGCGATATCTTGAAGCGAAATTACGCTGCAAGTAACTCGCGTCTCTTTCTTTCCCCGCGAACTCGCGAAGCGTCAACCCGCTTTAAATAGTTCGCGACCCCTCTCCTTCTATAATCACTCGAAGCGACCAAAACGCTTCAGTGCTCTC
>NW_017295886.1:36655-37863 GCF_001594075.2 Trachymyrmex cornetzi | reverse complement strand
TCTCCTATTCAGCTCCTTGACTAAAGAGAATTTCGTGCGTAGATGGTCAAGCGTAATCGCCATCGTGCGGGGCGTCGGAAGAGAGCGAAAATCGAGGCGCTTCTTAAGGGTACTCCACCTCCTATCGTTAAGCGGAGCATAAACACTGTAAAGGAGCCCCGTAGTCAACCACCTGGCTCCTATAAGAAAATCAAAAACGATTTTACCCCCAGCAGTTCAGAAATTCCTCTCATAGACTTGACCGAATCTTCTCCCATCACCGTTCCCAGCTTCCCATCACCTTCCTATTAAAATTTCACCTCCATTTCCTATCCCCCGTTCCTCCAGAAGACGACACCGATTACGACGAGATATTGAAATCTTTGGAATATTTCGTCGAAATCAACAGGCGCTCCTCTCCCTCCCCATAACCATACACACACATACACACACACAACCATATAATAAGACATAGATATACTCACGCGTCAATTAGCTATACGAAAGGATAATACCATCCAATTTGTAATGTACCAGACATTGTAATGTAATTGTTAAGTTATATTAAATATTAGTTGTAATTCAAATTGAGTCACCCTTCATTCTCAAACCCTTCCGACTCGTTCCTTCACCTCGAAGATCGTACGGGTCCTATCCCTGGTTATAAGGATTAAGTTCCTTGACCAAAAATAAGGACCAACGGTGGCACTGTCTTGGGCGGCGTAACAGCGCTTCGTATTTGCGTTTACCCGCACCAAAGACTCGCACAAGTGCTTCCGAGTTGTGGCACGCGTCCACGGAGCGATAAGCCACAAAAGCCGGTACAAGTTGCGCCCTACCCTGGCCCCCTCCTAATTCCTTCTTTCCATTGAGACAAAAAAATACTTTTGGGGCCTGGACGTAACAGAACCTTGAAATTGGGGACTCGTCCGGGATGAAAAGTACGATCTTTGGTTGAGGTAATGAACTCGGATTCTACGACCGATAAATCTACAGCAGAAAATCTTTATAAAACTGCTCTCGGTGACTCAATTGAACCTGAATCAAACACACAAGACACGATACACACTTCCACTCCTGCCAAACCCTCTCAATCTACTGTTGGGGAGTCTAATCTCGATTTTAACAAGTTAGAAATTACAGAAGATATTTCAACAAATTTTTCGAAACCCCTTGTGTTCGATCTCGGCTCTTCCTACGACCTCGATGAGACGATACAATCATCGCTT
>NW_017295886.1:32997-35647 GCF_001594075.2 Trachymyrmex cornetzi | reverse complement strand
AATACAATCTCAGTATTCATAATTCTGTTATTAAAAATTGTACGACTAGAAAATCAGTTTTGTGAAGACATTTTGGACAATTGATTTGACATTCTAAATTCGACATGGGATGCAGAAACTTATTGTAACGCATATTAAGAAAAACGTAAATCTTAAATTTAAATCTTAATTATCGTTTTGAAAATTAGGTCCGACAATGTGGTCTAACAAAAGAAAATGTAGATTGCAAAGCCGTTTTGGAACAGCTATATTCGCATTATAAAAATTAAAAACAAGATAAAACGACATAACATTTACCTTTGATCAATCGTGGATGTGCCAATGGTGCAGTTAATAGTTTGCCAGTCGATTCGACGTAGTGGCTGGTTTCCCGTTCAATTTCGGATAACCGGAAATGTAACTCACATACCTGTAGATGTAAAAGAAAAATATGTGAAGAATACATTTTTTTTAAACGGATCCTGGCTATTACATTGATTCTAGAGATATTTTTTACTATATTAAATCTTAGAAATTAATTGAAGAAGAAATTGATTATAATAGATTACTTGTGAATTGTTTGTCGCCTGGAAGTTCTTTCTGCAGATGGCATGTAACCATTTTCGTTTCATCTCTTCATTTTTTGAAAACGAAAATGTTGCGACCTTTGGACCGTTCTTGTAATTGTCATTACAATTTGGAACGCAGCATTTGAACGTCATTTCTGTAAATTAATAAGATATGTCAATAAGAAAGAGGGTATTGTTAAAATAACCAAAACTTAACCTATAGGCAAACATATTTGTCCAACTTTCAAATAATTTTTACAGTCCTGTAAATTAATGAGATATAAACTCACCTCAAAAGCACTCGCAGTCGCAAACAATAAATTATTAAAAAAAAAATTCCACAAAACCACAAACTCTCAATCGTTTACTGTTTCTGTTCACGTAACACTGAAAGACGCTCGGCCTACTTGTGATGACGTCACAGAGATGTCGGAACGAGGTGGAGAGGCCTTGAGAGGTCTATAGGTGGTGTTGGTTAGAGCGAGTGTTATCTTCAGGCTGTAACCTCAAGTAACCCCGAGATGTACTTACTGTGCCTTTTGTTATGTATCCTTTATGGTTATGCATTTATCTATGCCTTATCGACATCCGATAATTTTACTATAGCTGTTGTATCTATTTCCGTGATCCTCGGTATTCTCTGTATTTTCTCAATCCTCTATATCCGGCTTGAAGGACCATTATATTTGAATATGAAGCTTGTGCCTCTTGCGTTATGTATAACGCGCCTTTTCTCATTCAATGCCCTGTGATTTGCGTTGCGTGGTGCACTGTAGAATTTACTGAATGCTGCTTGATAGACAAAATTTCTTTATTTTGCTTGTACAAGAAAAGAGCTTAGCATGCTCGTACGGATGAGAAGATACAATTAAACTTAGAAGTAAAAAAAATGTCATGTCGTCTTGTAACGAACGGAACTGAACTACTGTGCGCAGCATTCTGTGCAGCGAGCCCGAGTGCTCACGAGAGGTAACGAAGGCTCCCGGGGCGATCACGTGACGATCTGGTAATAGCGCG
Source organism: Trachymyrmex cornetzi (assembly GCF_001594075.2). Classification (NCBI taxonomy): domain Eukaryota; kingdom Metazoa; phylum Arthropoda; class Insecta; order Hymenoptera; family Formicidae; genus Trachymyrmex; species Trachymyrmex cornetzi. The sequence continues at coordinate 34,082 of NW_017295886.1, read as the reverse complement.
ACTAGGGAAATTCACGTGAGGCGGAATTACAAAATCTTACATCGCGCGAATAAAATAAATTCAATTTTAATCTATAAGTTTTATTGTAAATTATTATGTTGACTAGAATATACAATATATTAATCCGTGTTCTTACAATTGACAATTGCTTTAATCTAATTTTATTATTGTTAACTTGAATTATTAGTTGTATTTTAAATTATTATGTTGACTAGAATCAGGAAGTTCTTTCGTTCAGTTATTGACGTCTGGGATTGTAGTTCAGTGATGCATGCGCGGATAATGTCGAGGAACTGTTTAAAGAAAGGAAGCTGGCATCTCAGTCACGAGGAAATTCTACCGTATAGCACATGTTACGCAAACTTTATAATAATGACAGAATTGACGATGCACCTATTATAGGATTAATTTTTTGGATTTTAATAATCTCGCGTGAGGAAATGTATATAACTGTAATAACGAAAAAAGCGTATATATGTTATAAGATAGGTAAGAATATATCGAAGTACTGCCATGGTTTTCGTTTATGAATTAGTTGTTGAATATTGAGAATGGTCTGATGACAGACCGAAACGTCTATTTATTATTAAGTATGTATCATTAAGTTGAGTAAAATCGAAATAACTTTTTAATAAGAATTCGCAATTTCAATCTTGCGCACGTGGAAGAAGCCATTTATTACCGAAAGTTATCTTGTAAATCGATCCACGGTTTATTATTTATTAAAATAAATTCAACTTATTGACAGCGTATACATATATTATAAAACGTAAGTATAAATTACAGACGTTTCGACATCATTATTGTGTTTGCTTCAAATGTATAAACCATATCCTAGATATAGTAAGCAACTTTACTTTATTTCATTGGGACGCTTACTACATCTAGAATATGTTATTCCTACATTTAAAGAGGACACAATAACGATGCCGAAACATCTGTACTTTATGCCCATGATTTATAATATATGACAGTTATTTCACAAAGCAACATCTTGTGTTGGCTTACATTGACAATTTTTCCTTAATTTATTTGTTAAATATTGAAAGAAGCCTTTGATTTATATTACCGTATAAATCATAAAA
>NW_017295886.1:29915-32907 GCF_001594075.2 Trachymyrmex cornetzi | reverse complement strand
CACTGCGTGCTAGTGAATCGAACGGTCGCTGAAATAAGATGGCTCATTTCAGCGAGCGTTCGACTCACTAGCACGGAGTGGTGCTCCGCGCGCGATCCGGGATAGCGCCCGAACATCCGCACTGAAAAAAAAGTCTAGTTATAGCTATCAAATATTGAGTAAAATAGCTTCAACTAAATGTTGAGGTAATATAACTAAACATAAGTTTACCTTTACAAATATTTAGTAAATATTACTGAATAGTATTACCAACGGTAATACTTACTATATATTTGTAAAAGTAAACTTATGTTTAATTATATTACCTCAACATTTAGTTGAAGCTATTTTACTCAATATTTGATAGCTATAACTAGACTTTTTTTTCAGTGCGGGCTCTAGTCAATGCGATCAAATTGTTTCGGATTAATAAGAAATACTCTAATCTTTCTCCTTTCTTTTCATTGCCTGTAAATTTAAGACAACAATATTCACCATGATAAGAATAAGAAATTATAACAGAAATCAATTAAGGAAGAATTACCAATGTTAGTGTAACGTCCGGTGCGCCTACAACATAGCGCCCTGTCCGTTTATCAAGCGAGCGCGAGCACGGAATATAGCGAACCGATATAATACGTGCCGACTACAAGCGCGTATAGCTATAGGCCAAGCCACCGAAACCGTCGCGTCCGAACACCGCGCATACTGCGCCTGCGCCAAAGAATAAATGCTGAAAACGATGCAAGAATGCACTTTTACGAGGAAATATCATTAATACGAAGTAAGGAATAGTTAAGGTAACATCTGACCTCGACGCAGCTGCAGGGAAAAACCGCAGACCTGCGGAAAACCTATAAAAACGCATAACGTCAACGCAATGCATCGCCGCGCAACCACGAATGCACCCACCGGTCACAAAAGGGCCCTACATACGAATAAAATCATCGCGGATAGAACCAAAGCGCACACAATCGAGAAAAGGCCTTAAATAAACATCAAATTCCACGCGCACAAAGAATAGAAGGAGTCCAGAACAACACAAGAGACTTATGATGAAAAAACGTGCAGGAAATAAATGCAAGCCCTGCCGCAACGGGCCGCGATACACGATAGCCAAACGCGCCAATACAAATCTCGCGACCCCCGCAGCAGGATAAAACGCGCGATCTAACCAAAATCCTAATATCATTAGAATAAAGTACAAATTACACAATCGGCACGTAATAGTAATTTCGCAATGGCACGTGAGCGAAAACATCCCCTTGCCGCGAGGGGCCACGAAATAAACAGTATATAAAGCAGAGCGTCTAAAGACAAGTATCCTTACTTCCAAAAATCCACAACGGTAAGCACTTCTAACGCTTTAAGTAGCGCTCCGGATCTTCCGTACTTCCCGCAGAAATCCAGCCTCGATCGTGCGCCAACCACAGCGTTTGACGGGCTACCTCCTCACCTGATTTCGACAGCGCTGCCCATAGCGACGCCGAAGCTAATTCCCTGCGGAACTCCAAACGAGCGCCTTCCACGGTGTCGAGGCCTCCGCACTCCTACTCTCTTTTTCCAACTGCCACATTCACAAACGTTTTTTCTGGGCTTAGATGCCGCAGAAGAAGCGTCCGCGCGGGAAACGAGGAGGTTGGCACGTGCATCTTAAGAAGCTCCGAAAAGGTCACTGTCGTCGCGTCGACCTCGCCGACCAGCCTCGCGGAGTCCGAATCTACCGAAGAGAAGTCCGTTTCTCGGGAACCCGCAGTTTCCGCGCTTCCACGCGACTTGCGCCGCCTCAGTCCTCACCACACGTGGCACCTGCCCGTAAACCCATCAGGCCTATCTTAATTACGGCCAAACCTCGGATCATAAGTTACGCGCCTTGTAGTCTTAGTATTAAAATTATTAACTCATAACCACTTGTCTTCATTTTATTTCTTTGCCCTTAAGGCCTTCCTACATCCTTCCCTGTTCTTCCCGATCCATCAGAGAGCGTAGATAGAGAGACATGCGAGATGAAGCCAACTGACGCATCCTCTAAACTCTCCATATTATTTTGTCGGAAGAGCACGGAGGGTTAAACATTTAAATCTCTCGTAATTAAGTACTATATCTCCGAAATTTGTGCTCGCTTCTGAGCACTGGTGACAGCTGCCGATTCACAACATTGAAAAACGCGTCAAAACACCGCGTAGAAGCCAAGGCTTCGCCCCGCGCGCCCCGCTCCGCGTTCACGTTCCCATCAAGTTATGCCGCGTCTCGTAACCGCGAAAGTCTCGTGCTCAGGACGTAACAATTATATTTATAATATTAATCAAAATTAAACGATAATTTGTAGATACTTCCATATGTCTTTAAAGTTTTATTTTTACCTTTTATTTAAAAAATATTATCTAAAAATAAATTGATATGCCGGTATCGACAAGTTTCCTCTGCTATGATTAACAAAAAATTTAATTTACAATTATTTAACAAAACAATCCATTATGTGTTCATACTCACATAATTAAGTATAAATTTTTCGATGATATATATATTTTCGTTCAAAGCCACGATTTGTGTACGTTTTCCACTGTTGTAATTCATATAAAAATTTAAAAATCCGAACTGGTGGTTGTTCCCTACAGTCTTTGAGGTTTCTATTCCATCAATGTATCCGATAACTTCTCACTAAAAATAAAGAAATTGATTCTATTCAAATGTATGATTCCACAATGTAAGTACTAATATGCAAATCAATACACAAACATATAACAAACATATAACAAACTGTAATAACAATATAATATATATACATATTGTAATATATAAACAGGGTATCCCGACCTTTTTTGCCAATCACTTTTATGTAGATAGAGCGGACTAAACTGAGTCGAAAAGTCCTCTACCATTTTGCAATTTTCGCAATAGTTAACAAGGTATTAATTACTAAAAATTGCAATATAGTAGAGGACTTTTCGATTCAATTTAGTACGCTCTATCTACACAAATGTGATTGGCAAAAAAGGTCAGGACATCCTGT
>NW_017295886.1:28726-29835 GCF_001594075.2 Trachymyrmex cornetzi | reverse complement strand
ATATATATATATACAGTGATGGGAGAAAATTCGGCAACGGTCAAATATCTTGGAAAATAATGCTTATGGAAAAAACTATTCAATACAAAAGTTCTAGTATATCAAGTGGTCTATTATATGGTTATATTGAAATGATCTTCATGTGACCTTGAAGGACACCGTGAAGGTCAACTTTGAAATCTTAAATGGAAACACCTATTTTCTTTTACATATTCTTAAAGCTGGTGTCAAGACGTTTCCGAAACACTGGTTACAAACCCTTTTTGCTTGAGATCTTCCTGAGTTACGAACCTTTATCAAAGTGAGTCCTTGTGCGAACCTCGGGGTCCTTATCTCTGACTATTCGCGCGCACGCGCGCTCGCACACACACACACACAAACGCGCGCGCACAAGGACTCACTTTGATCAAGCATCTCGAAGAGGTGGATATCCGACCGTGCCACTTCCACGCAGTACACCTTAGATAACGCGCCGGCAATACTTAAACTTTAAAGGTTCGTAACTCAGGAAGATCTCAAGCAAAAAGGGTTTGTAACCAGTGTTTCGGAAACGTCTTGACACCAGCTTTAAGGATATGTAAAAAAAATAGGTGTTTCCATTTAAGATTTCAAAGTTGACCTTCACGGTGTCCTTCAAGGTCACATGAAGGTCATTTCAATATAACCATATAATAGACCACTTGATATACTAAAACTTTTGTATTGAACATTTTTTTCCATAAGCATTATTTTCCAAGATACTTGACCGTTGCCGAACTTTCTCCCATCACTGTATATGTATGTCCAAGGGCAGCTTCCGGGACTTTTCTCAATTTGTATTGGCAGATTCCAGGACTTTTGGCATTTTCCAGGACTGTCCTGGAAAAAGTTTATGTCCTGCGGCAGGTTCCAGGACGTCCTGGAATCTGCCATATGACACAATAGCAGATTCCGGGACTGTACATTTAAATGTATATACATTTGAACGAATGTATATATAATACATTCGGATGAATCTTCCGTTATGTATTGGCAGATTGCAGAACATTTGGCATTTTCCAGGACTGTCCTGGAAATATTTTATGTCATGAGGCAGGTTCCGAGACGTCCTGGAATCTGCCAAATGAATA
>NW_017295886.1:26423-28608 GCF_001594075.2 Trachymyrmex cornetzi | reverse complement strand
TTCAAATATATATACATTTGGTTGTACAGACCCGGAATGTGCCATACGCATATACTATGGCAGATTTCGGATCTGTACATTCAAATGTATATACATTTGGTTGTACAGACCCGGAATGTGCCATACGCATATATTATGGCAGATTTCGGGTCTGTACATTTAAATATATATTCGTTGGGTTGTACAAACCCGGAATCTTCCATTCGCATATATTATGGCAGATTTCGGATCTGTACATTGAAATGTACATACAATCGGTCACTAAAAGATTTCAACACTTTTTCTTCAATGAATTTTGCAACCGTTTTATGATTCGTCGCGCTGATTGAATTAATAGCGACCGGTTGTATGTACATTTCGATGTACAGACCCAAAATCTGCCATAATATATGCGTATGACAGATTCCAGGACACCTTGGAATTTTCCATACGCATATATATATCTTGAGATATACACGGATAATGAAATGTCTAATGTCAAATTTTTATACAACCCTAGAGATTTTGCTATCGGCGTGTTAGATTATTTTGGTGGGGATCCTTCACCCGGAGTACTAGCATACCATTTACCTGCCATACACATATTTTATAGAAAATTTCGGATCTGTACATACATTCAAATGTATATACATTTGGTTGTACTGACCCGGAATGTGCCATACGCATGCATTATGGCAGATTTCGGGTCTGTACATTCAAATGTATATACATTTGGTTGTACAGACTCGGAATGTGCCACACGCATATATTATGGCAGATTTCGGATCTGTACATGGAAATGTACATACAACCGGTCACTAAAAGATTTCAACACTTTTTCTTCTGATGAATTTTGCAACCGTTTTATGATTCGTCACGCTGATTAGATTAATTAGCGCGACGAATAATAACGGTTGCAAAACTGTTGAGTCTGCTGAACGCATTTACTCGGTGAGTAATCGGAATACCGAAATGCATCGAAGAAAAAGTGTTACAACCTTTTAACGACCGGTTGTATATACATTTCGATGTACAGACCCAAAATCTGTTACGCATTTACTCGGTGAGTAATCGGAATTCCGAAATGCATCGAAGAAAAAGTGTTACAACCTTTTAGCGACCGGTTGTATGTACATTTCGATGTACAGACCCAAAATCTGCCATAATATATGCGTATGACAGATTCCAGGACACCTTGGAATTTTCCATACGCATATATATCTTGAGATATACACGGATAATGGAATGTCTATTATCAAATTTTTACACCACTCTAGAGATTTTGCTAACGGCGTGTTAAGTTTTTTTAGTGGGGATTCTTTACCCGAGGTCTTAGTATATCATTTATCTGCCATACGCATATTTTATAGCAAATTACGGGTCTGTACATACATTCAAACGTACATACATTGGGTTGTTGTACAGATCCGAAATCTGCCATACGCACATATTATGGCAGATTTCGTGCCTGTACATCGAAATGTATATACAACCGGTCACCAAAAAGTTGTAACACTTTTCCTTCAATGGTAAGAGGCGAGAAAATATTTTTACTTTCTATTTTTCGAATTATCGATTATCGACGAAGTTAGACTATTGATATGTTAAGACCTATACATAATATAAGAAGTATTAGGAACAGCAATGAATTTTAAGATTTCAACTTATGTGATACCAATTACTTTGGAATACACTAATATAAGTTGAAATTTTGATGGAATGGTATTCCATTAACATTCACGGAATGGCAGGTTCCAAGACAATATACGTTACAGGACATTGACTAGAATGGCAGGGTCCAGGGCAATATATATTCCAGAACACTGACTAGAATGACAGCTTCCGGGACAGCACATTTTCTAGGATATTGACAAGGACGGCAGCTTTCGAGACAGTACAAAATTTTTCCAGGACATCGACATGAATTATTGTTTCAGGTGCGTTTATTTCGTTATTAACATATAATGCAGTACCTAAACCGCTTGACTATATATACAAAATGTTTCGTAATGGAATAGTAACTATTAATTCTCGATCTCCGAAGCTGCTATTCTGAACGGTGTCCTTGAAAATGTACTGTCTCGGAAGCTGCCATTCTAGTCTGTGAAAATATGTTGTCCCGGAAACTGTGTCCTAGAAAATATGTTGTCCCGGAATCTACCGTTCTATTCAGTGTCCTGGAAAATACATTGTCCCGGAACCTGCC
>NW_017295886.1:18859-19236 GCF_001594075.2 Trachymyrmex cornetzi | reverse complement strand
CCTGCCATTCCGTGAATGTCCTGGAAAAATATGTTGTCCCGGATTCTGCCAATTAGACAATTCTTCTGTAAACATATGTTTTCCCGGAACCTGCCAATCGGTAAATGTCCTGGAAAAATATATTGTCTCAGAACCTGCCAGTCCGTGAATGTCCTGGAAACATATGATGTCCTGGTACCTGCCAATCTGTCAATGTCCTGGAAGAATATGTGTCCTAGAATCTACCAATCTGTGAGTGTCCTGAAAACTGCCAAATTTGTTTTTTTTCGAAAACGAGTAAAAATACATTAATTTTACTTGAACGGAAGGTAGAAAACAACAAAAGAGACTTCTTAAAACTGTTTTTAACTAATTCTATTTTCGGTCCCAGAAACTGC
>NW_017295886.1:12933-18504 GCF_001594075.2 Trachymyrmex cornetzi | reverse complement strand
GCGGAGGAGCGGGACGGTTCCCCTGATTCTAGTGGGCTCGCGGTGTCGTAGTCGCCGGCGGGGGCGGCGGAAACGTAACGGTCCTCGGCCCAGTGTTTGGCAGGGTCGAATTCCCCGGAAGAGTGAAGCGCCTTCTTAAGGGCGCGGAGATGCACCCGCCAACCTCCCCTTGTGCTTCTTTTGCGTTTTCTCTTTGGCATCTATATACCCGAGAGAAAAAAAAAGACGAAGCGTGAGTGTGTGGTGGTGAGGAGTGGAATCCTCGACGCCGGTTAAAGCGCTCGTCGGAGCTTCCACGAGGAATATACTTGGATGACAACGCTCCTGCTGAAGCGCGGTCGTCCAAGGGGATAGAGGGTAGCCTTCCACGCCTGGGGAGGCACACGGTAAAGGCCGGAGTAAGGCAGGCGAAGAGGATGTCCCCCACGCGTGATCGTAAGCGCCGTGAGGGGGTCTTTGGGTAAAAGGAAGCAGCCACGCTCAATCTAAGCGCTCCAGGTATCTTACCTCGGCTGTGTTTGGAAGGAAGACTGGGTTAGTTTTCTGTAAATCGTCCCGCTTTATATATATTTTGTATCGTGACGTCCCGCTTTATATATATCTTGTATATATATCTTGTATCGTGACGTCCCGCTTTATATATATCTTGTATATATATCTTGTATCGTGACGTCCCGCTTTATATATATCTTGTATATATATCTTGTATCGTGACGTCCCGCTTTATATATATTTTGTATCGTGAAGAAGGCTCTATATATGTAAGAGTTCAACATTACATATACATTGCACTATGATTATAATGGCCGAGAATGATATAACACTAATTAGAATAAAACTTATTCTTCAAAACTTTAATTTCAAAGTTTTTGAGCTGTTTAGAATTAACTTTTTTAATGCAAGAAAAGTATTCTTAATTTGATCTTTATATTATTACAGTCAAAGTATTATAGTACAAACACAGTTTGTATCAAATAACATTCCATGAAATCATAAGAAAGATAGTTATTTTATACAGAATAATAAAAAATTGAATAAGAATGAAAAAAATATAATGTAAAACCTTTTTAAGAGATTCTTCTTAGAAACTTATATCACTTTCTATAAAAGATTCATACTCAATCTTGCACATACTCAATCAAGAACTGCCTTTTCCAAGACCGCATCCAGTTCTTCCACGGGAGTCTCTTTCTCAGCTGGTACCGCTTTGTTCGCGTTCTCAGACATTGATTTTCTTTGCAATACAAAGAAAATCAATAAGATATATACGATATGTAAGATATATATTATAAAATAAATAACAAATTATATTATATAAATAACAAAGATTAATAACACAGATTATATATATTTCATAAATCTTAATTAGATACCTACTTGAAGAAATTACTTGATGAAACTTAATCCACTTATTTACTATCACGTCCGAAAACTTGATGTTATTATCAATAACTGTTATTATCAATTTAATATAACTTAACCCCACAATGACACACGAGCGATCTCCGTGATGAAAGCCGCTCAACACGAAATAAGCGCAGCGAGACAACCAATCAGCATCGCGGAAAAGCGGCAACAATAAACTTCGAGAGATGCGAGTAATCGACTTACATCTCCTTTTTTAGATAGGACTAGCATACGACAGAAGCGCGCGCCATTTATCGATCCTCCAATAATTAATTCCTCGAGAAACAAAGTCTTCAATCGAAGATGAAAAATCCTACCAACCCGAATCATTGGTGACCTTTTCCAACTCGACACATCCTACTAAAAAACCATCCACCAAAAGATTTTTACATAAACTGCGACCTAGTGAGAACTGAGGTTATATCCGTAAATCTTTTACAAACGTCATATCTGAAAGTTTTTAATATATACGCATATTAAGAAAAATCAAGTATGCAATTAAAAAAGTATTAGTTTCTACGATTACTAACACAATATATTTAGTTAATTAAATATAAAGAACAAAAATTAATATTAAGACGAATAGTAATATTGTATTTATCCAATAAAAAAATATTTGTTACAAAAAATATCTTTACTGTAATTGCACTCATGTATGAAAACCTGTGAATGGTAAACATAAGCTGTAAATAATTAAGTCAATCAAAGTTAGAATTTTTTTAATGGTCACACAGTGTATGATATAGAACACAGTGAACAAAAAAAAATAATTTTCTTTCATTCTTTCTCTATAGCAAGAAAACAATAAAGAACGCTATCGTTTCCACATCACCTTGCGATAGATAGCACGATACGGTTTTTTTTATGGTGGTTTCCTCATTAGTTCTATTCCACTTCTTACAATATATTATACCAATGTAAATCCGCGAGGGACCTTATTATTAAATCATGGCCACAATAAAATACAAGACCACTGTCCACGTGTGGCGTTATCCCCAATCCTACAATAAACATACAGATATGAATGTAAACATGAACAACGGAAATAATATAAACACACGAAAATGTATTATATGAAATATAAAGCTTTAAAAGATCGATTAAATATCGGTATAAGAACACGGAGTAATTACAGAAGCAGTGAAATAGTAATGGGGAATGCACTTGTAAATGCTAGTCGGGAAAGTAAAGGATTTTAAATTCAAATTCCAGTTGATTTCGGAATTTTTTTTGTTCATCACTTATGGCACTTACCTAGATGTGAGTCGTCGCAAGCTTGATCAGGCGATGACATTATAGCTCAATCGTCTCCATGAAAGCCAATACCCAAGAGTTCACACCTCGGCCCTTTCAGACCAGGGGGACACTCGCAACATTCTGCCAGAGAAGTACCACCGTTTAAACAAACAATAGATTTCGCTACATAACAAATGCATTGTGGATCGGCGACCGTCCTAACATCAACAAACGAGCTGGTATTAATGTAGACGACATATGGAACGGCGCTGGTGTTCAAGTAATTGCGGCAAGAATCGTTGCAATAAATCTTCTCAAATAGTCATTCATCGATGTTCATCAATAAAATATCCGCTTTTTTTATCGGCAATACATTTATCAGAAGCCATGATAATATACATTTCATTTCTTTTAACCTCTCTTCATTTTTTATAAAAGTGCTATAGTACACGATATAAAATGTTTTGAAAAATTGCAGTAAAGAATAATCGTTGTGTTGAGGTTGCATCTTCTTTGTATTTTCAATGAAATTAGGTAACAGTAAATCCATTTGTTTCTATATTGAACAAATTATATTAATATATCATAAAATATTTTTTATAAATGAAACATATATAATTTACAATACGTACACTGCAATTTGTAATTATATTTTAATACTAATTCAATTTGAAGTAATACAAAGGCAGAGACATTGCATCTTTAAATAGAAACAACTTTTCATCCCAAAATATTGCATGATCCTTATAAATAGTATACAACTTCCAAATTGAATTAAACGATTACAAACATATATTATATATGCATAATATATATAACTTTATATAAATATTTTATAAACAGGTATCAGAAAAGCCGCAGTTAAGTAGCTTTGAAAATTACATGACCGTAAATTAGACGGCCTGTAGGATGACGAGATGGGACAAGAATACGTATTTACAATTATCTTCATGTCTGGAACTGCAAAGAATTGCAATCAAATATAAGATATTTAAGTAAATAAGTTAAAAAAAGAGTTATAATATAGACATTAAAAAAGTGAAAGTTTGATGGTAAGTCTGATTTTTTACCAAAATTTTATTACATCCTCAATTAATGGGATAATCATAAGATAATATTTTTGAAGACGGAAATTGTGTCTTACCATCTGTTATGTCCAACTCTGAGTATTGGCGAGAGAAGAAGATGGAGAGGATACGGAAGGACGGTTGACTCAATCTCACAGGTATATGCACGGAAGCGTACAGCTGTGAGTCGTTAGCACTCTTTTAAAGTCCCGGAATGTGGGTCAACGTCCTGAAGGGACGCTATGACACCTGTTCCGATGGACAGTGCGAACGTTGGTCCTACTTTTTAGGTCAAGGAACTTAATCTTTTTGACCTGGGATTGGACCTCGTGCAATCTTAGGCGTTACGGGAGTACGGGATATTCGTGAGGGGCGATTTATAAATTGAATGCGACTTTATAAGGAAAACTTACTTTTATTCATAAGAAAAAAAAAATATATATATATATAAATGAATTAAAGCTAACTTACATGATTAATGTGCTTATATGTTGTTTTTTATAATACTTGTTTCGTGAAGTCGTGAGCGGATGTATGTGAGTTGTTTTCATTATGTTGCTACAATTTCTGTGCGTCTGTGTGTGTGTGTGTGTGTGTGTTTTATGTGTAGGAGAGGAGGAGGTGATTATTAAGTGTTGGTTGCAAGGAAAGAAGTCCATGGACAGACAGGGATTAGGTGTCTCAGCTGGACGAGGAAAGGGGAGGAATTTCCAGGGACGTAGACGGTGATCAGTCTGTCCCCTTCGTTGGAGGTGGATGCGAACGTCTGGACGATCCGATCCCAATCGGCAGATTGAGGATCGGGGTGGACAGGAGGGGGAGTTGGGAGCTGATTAAAAGAGGAAGGGGGAGTTGGGAGCTGGTCAAAAAGGGAAGGAGAGGAAAGGAATCGTTCCTCGAAGGGCGGGGGAGAGTAATTGAGGATCTCGAGAACACTAGGGTCGAGGATTGGAGGGATTGTCAGGTTGAGTGGTTCTGTAGGTGTTGGTGTGGGCGAGTATAACACGGGTGTATAGTTGATCGGGTTGTCAAGCGATAGTGGTGCTAACCGAGGTACCCTTTCGGGTGACAGCGGCGTTACGATCACGGTAGGGCGGCTGCAGGTCGGCTCTACCTGTATTGAGTCGTTAGGTACCGGACGGTTCCGCGAACTCCGCCGGAGATAGGGAGTTCGTCCACGTTTACTCATGTACGATTGAGACCGCACTATAATTGAGTAAATAGTTGAAATATATATATATCTACAATATATATGAGTATATATTTTTGGTGACGTGCGCGCTAGTACAAAAAAAAGGGAGGGGTGACGTGCAAATGTAGACTTACTGATGGTTATTTGTCGAGTGAGTCGGTTCTCCGTGAGCCACGACGTCCACGTAAGAGCGCCTGAAGATAGCGGTTGGCGGGTGGGTGGTCTCTAAGAACCCCAGAGGTCACCAGAGCACTCGAGTGATGCCAACGAATACTGCGCGAGTTGAACTGCCGCGAACATTTTGCGTGGACTACTTTTGAAACTTCGCGAACTTTCGACGTGACTTTGGCTGCTGTTAAACTGTATCTGAGACTAGTTGTATGTTATGAACTGACGACGTGGATTCGGCAACAGTTAAAATTTTTCTGACGCTCTACGCTTCCGCGGGGCCTTTATTTATACCCCGAAAAAAGGGCGTAGTGCCCTTTGTCTAGGATGCAATTAGTTGCAGTTAGTTGCAATGTCGCGCGAGATTTACGATTTTTAAGATGTCCTATCGTTGTTAATCTAAAGTACTGTTAAGGGGGATTTACGGGACTTTTGCGTGTTTTTTCAACATTTATTTTTTCATAGTAAAATGTATCGAATCACTGCGCTCTTTTCGCATAA
>NW_017295886.1:9957-10322 GCF_001594075.2 Trachymyrmex cornetzi | reverse complement strand
TATAAAATAAATTAATAAAAATTATTAATATTATAATATGTATCGTTAGTGTTACCTTAATTCGTACAGTATCCAGAGTCATCCGACATGTACTCCATATCGTCGATGTTTCCAATATTTTCGAATTATTCTTCAAATTCAGCAAAAACCAATCAACGATACGGAGTAGATGTTCTTCGGGTATATTCCGCACAATATTCACTATGTTTTCCATTATGTGTACACTGCGCACTGTATACTGCACAAGTTTCAAATTAGATTAACTGTCCGTGACAGCGCGAGTGACATTATATATTACGATCAAGCAGCAGTTTTTCATTTTTTTTCCTTGAAAGATTATAGACCATTTCCTTTTCCTTTTAAAC
>NW_017295886.1:4645-5111 GCF_001594075.2 Trachymyrmex cornetzi | reverse complement strand
CTCTCCTCCGTTCCTCTCCGTTTTCTTCCAATGTATCGTTCGGTGAGCGATGATAATTGCGACGTCTGTGGTATAGTGGACGTATTCTTACAATCGTGTGACTCGTTTTGAACGAGCATCTGAGCATATTTTTTTATCGTCTGCGTCGTATATGAAGTCGAATCGATATCTCTTCTCCACGAAGGTTTATCAATTGTCCGTTTTGATCCACTATACGTATTGTTATATCGGTAACATTTCTCGCGACGACTGGGAGATAAATGACATGTGTGGGAGTATCGGATAATTTATATCCAGGTGGAACGTTCACTGCGAATTCATGTATCGTATGCGCTGGTTTATCGTTATTGTACGCACCCGCGGTAATGTTGCATTCTATACGAAGTATAGTTACATTCATAATATTCACAGGTTTGTCAGACGCATGCCACTTGTTCGGTTGTAATACGCGCGATTTTGAATAACC
>NW_017295886.1:3050-3467 GCF_001594075.2 Trachymyrmex cornetzi | reverse complement strand
CGAATAGGCGATATCATGTTCGCGACACGCCGCGTCTAATCGATTTATACCTCGATCACCACGCGCTAGTCTTTTCACGAGACGAGTACTAGGTCCACAAAATTGATAACCAGATATATGTACTTCAAACGGAAGCGCGTTTATTGTCTTGTTGAGTAAACCCGCACCAGAAATCATTCCTCTCTACACTATCTTATGTCATACGACGGCGACATACGTCGCAATCTTTGATAAGTGGTGGTGGACCGTCTATGTGTGTTCGTTGCCACGGACGATTGTAATGCTCTAAACACGGACGACAGCGTTGCACTTCAGGATCCGTTTTTAAATGGTTGGATAATCGATCCCACAATATCTCCACATAATTCTCAAATTCCTGTAGAAGAAGAATCTTCGGTATGTACTGCAATTGCTCGG
>NW_017295886.1:2233-2795 GCF_001594075.2 Trachymyrmex cornetzi | reverse complement strand
CTACCGAATACAATTCGTTGCATCATCTGTGGACCGTCCAACTGTGGGAAAACGAACGCTTTGATAAGTTTGATAGAAAGTCCACACGGTGTACGTTTTGAAAACGTGTACGTGTATTCGAAATCTCTCTTTCAACCGAAATATCAATATTTGGAATAATTGCTCGAATCGATAAATTGATTGGTCAATTGTACTTTGATTGGTTTATTTTCTTATACCTCATGTGTTATACATTATGCAAGAGTCTGTGCTTCCCGCTTTAGGGCCATTCCATACAAACTTGCATAGCCGCATAAACATATGCATAAAGAAAATTATCCAATCGTATTTTACGAAAAAAATCTGAGAGACAATCAAACATGATTCAAAATCAATTAACATAAAATGTTCCATTTCAATTATCAGATTGGAGGCCTAGATACCAAAGATGCGACATTGCGTCGGTTGGGTTAGGTCATCATCGCCATTTCAATTCAGTATAAGGGCTGCCGCACACACCTTCCGTAACAATAATCATAAGACGTACCGTAAGAATTAGCCAATCACAGTCGAGAATTCTTTT
>NW_017295886.1:0-1256 GCF_001594075.2 Trachymyrmex cornetzi | reverse complement strand
CACCCGCTCTACCAATAGAAGAGCACAAAACGCCATTAGTCCAACCCAGGTTGGTGCAAATCTAGCCGGACCGAAAACGCTATTAAATTGTTTGAAAAAGAAGAAAGTATAGTACGTACTTATAGTATGTACTTAATATAGTATATACATTATACGTACATACATTATTAAACTCTATAGGTAGAGTCCTAGAACTCTAATCATACGTTCATCAGTTATGAATTAAAATGGCGCTCTGATAACGTGATTAAGACAGCCAATCAGACTATACCCTTCAATGTCGCATCTCTGTTATCTAGGCCTCTATCTTAGACAAACGTCTCGAAAGATATACATGATATGAAAAAACGTTTCAGGCAAAAGTTGCAGGATATTAACAGTCTGTATAAACACTATAATAGAAATATACCTATATATTCTCATTCGCCCTATAACAATTTTCTTTTTCAGAAATATACAGTGCCCGCCAAAGTTTAGGGGCCACCTGAATAATTTCTGAATGGTATGAGATATAGGATTAAAATTTACAGGGATACAATGGAATAATAAAATTTCTCATTTAACCTCGAAAACATCAATCTTAACATCCCGGGGGGAGAGGGAGGCCAGAAAATTTTAAATATGTGAAATCGAGTGAAAGCTCGTTTAGAAGGGCTTTATGAGACGAGAACAACGCGGGCTGACTGAGATTTCTACGATTTTTATTCGCAGAGTTATGATCATTTAAACATTGTTGTTCAGATGTGTGTTACACCTCTTGTGTGTGTGTGTGTGTGTGCGCGCGCGCGCGCGCGCGCGCGCGCACAAGAGGCATAACTCATACATCTGAATAACAATGTTTAAATGATCATAAATGTGTGAAAAAAAAAATCGTGAAAACCTCAGTCACCCCACGTTGTTTTCGTCTCGGAAAGCCTTTTTAAACGAGCCTTTACTCGACCCCATATATCATTTAAGATTTAACATTTTTCGGTCCCCCTCTCCCCGTCCGAGAAATGTTAAGGTAGATGTTTTCGAGGTTAAATGATAGAGTTTATGATCCCATTGTATCCTTGTAAATTTCGATTCTATATCTCAAACCATTCAGAAATAATTCAGGTGGCCCAGGACTTTTGGTGGGCACTGCATTTGTTTCCTATAGTTTGAGAAACTATTCAATTTAAACATAAAAACGTGTATTATATCCCAATAACCAGGGAATGGAAGTAACTCGTTACTTGTAATGAAGTTACAGTTACAAGTTACTTTTTTGGTAA
>NW_017295885.1:5249-14558 GCF_001594075.2 Trachymyrmex cornetzi | reverse complement strand
TAAAATTAAAAGTAATGAATGATTTAACTGAAAATTAAGTTACAGTTTAATTAAATTTAATGACCGTGTACATTAAATTTCATAAATTTTTATTTCATGTACATGTACACTAATGTCCTGTATAATGTCTCATTTTTATTACTATATTTCTTTTGTCTAGGATTTCCACATTTCGTTCAGTAGGAGAGATAAGTATATAATTTTTTATTACTACTAAGTTATATTCATTCTCTCTCTCTCTCCCGCCTGTCTCTCCCTCTCTCCTTTCTTCTCTCTCTCTCTCTCCAATATAATAAGTCTTCTGTATTCCTGTATAAGGTTGCTGTGTGCCAATAGAGTGTTGTGCGTTTGTAAAGAACGGGTGCTGTGCGCCTACAAAAAAGAAGTGCTGTGCGCCTGCAAAAAAGAGGTGCTGTGCGCCTGCAAAAAAGAGGTGTTGTGTGCCTACAAAGAAGAGGTGCTGCACGCCTACAAAAAAAGAGGTGCTGTGCGCCTGGAAAAAAGAGGTGCTGTGCGCCTGCAAAGATCGGGTGCTGTGCGCCTGCAAAAAAGAGGTGCTGTGCGCCTACAAAAAAGAGGTGCTGTGCGCCTGCAAAAAAGAGGTGCTGTGCGCCTGCAAAGAGGAGGTGTTGTGCGCCTGCAAAGAAGGGATGCTGTGCGCCTGCAAAAAAGAGGTGCTGTGCGCCTGCAAAGATCGGGTGCTGTGCGTTTGTAAATAATTGTACGGTGATAAATTTGTAATAAAATGTCGGTAGAGACAAAAGGTATTATTTTAGGACCTATTGAAAGAAATATAATTGTCCGGGGTGAATGGTTTACGGACATGCATATGGATCATTTTGAACGACTTTTAGCAAGTTGTTCAGATTATAAATCAGTCGAAACCTGGCGAATACAGTTACTAGATACTATACAAGCAGTGTCAAAAGACACAAAACATATACAAATACCTGATTATAAATCAGTCGAAACCTGGCGAATACAGTTACTAGATACTATACAAGCAGTGTCAAAAGACACAAAACATATACAAATACCTATTGCATAGTTCGTCAAGTTCGTCAGATGGACATTGGGTATGCAGTTTTTACGATAGAAAACATATTTATATATGATTTGTTGAATAGGAAAACATTGCATAATCAACATAAGCAATTTTTGGAAAAATTATTTCCAACATATTATTTTGACATCTTACGTCCGGGAGGACTCCACGATTTCCTTGTTTCGAGATCACTTAATAGGGTGATCGTTGAGACAGGACGCGAGAAAAAAAATGCGAGAGTTAACGGTCACCGATCGACGAGCGTGACAATATGTAGAAAATGTGTCGTTGAAAGCCTTCCCAACGATTTAAGAAAGATAACAAAGACATAGATACCCAGGATCACCCGATCCGCGGTAATAGAATTTATGACAGATTACAAACCATGTCGAGAATGTTCGGTTTAAACTTGTTCAGTTTCAATAAGTAATATCTAAAAACAGATCGGGAATCCTGAGTAAATAGAAAGTCGCATTCCCAAACGCATGTAACGTGTTGAAGGGCGCTTTTTCGTTAACAACAGGGAGTAGTAGAATAGAAATGGCTTGACAAGAATAGATTTTAATTTTTTGCCGACGATCATAAAATTCTGAAGAAATACTGTCTAGACGAGAAAACGCACGTTTAAGTACCTAATAAAAGAGAAATCGAAAATAAGAAAAAAAGGGGGAATGCGAGTTTTCAAATTGTCGTAATCGGGTCGTTCGGAAGGGACGATGAGTGAAATACCCCTTTTCTTCAGAGAGAATACCAAAAACTAAACTCGCCAATGGGTGACCGTGGATCTGAAAATCTAGAGAAGGTGATGACGTATCACCAATAAGTTCTCAAGGGATTGAAACTTGCAGTGCGGGCGGAGCAAATTTTGAAAGTAGTTCACCAGTAGGAATATGAAACACAAATTTCCTACAAAAGCAGAAAAATCCCTCCAACTCGAATCCTCGATTTTTCCCACTCAATATGTCTCATCAGAGAACCACCTTCTGAAACTCTCTATATAAACCATGACACTGCGAGACTCGCTCTCTTTATTTTTGATCTTACTCTGTGTCCGGTCCTCAACCAGTCCGTCATTCTCTCGCAGTCCATCAGTTATTTCGCTCAAATAAGATATATAGAGTCTGTTCAGTGTATAGTAGAAGATCTCGTCTATTGCATCAAGAACGAGTTTGTCTGCGAGCTACTCTAAGACCAGGACACTAACCCAGAAAACCAAAGCCTACCGCAAAAGTAAGTCTTTTCTTCCATATTCTTCTATTTACTCGCGAACCTTTAATAACGTAATTCACAACATAGTGCCACGAAGGGGGAACAATCGCCCGTTTAGAGGTTGGCTTAGAAGTCGGGCTTATTTAGAAGCGCGAAGATTATTGGATAACGCTTACTCAGAATTCCAGCGCTTCGCAAATTTAACAAATATCGAGAATCGCCCAACAACACCACCACCGGCACCGCCGGCACCAGCGGAATCACCGCAGCCACCAATTCGGCCGTTCACTATAGTAGCGGCTTCCCGTTCACCGTCTCCACCTTCCCGTTCACCTTCTCCCATTAGGGAATCTGCTTCTCCAGCGTTATCCGAAGCCCTTACCATACGCATTTTTCCCGATACTCCTCCATCAACACCTGACTCTTCCTTATCTCAATTCCGTTTTTTCTCCCCGCTGAACACCTTCTCCGACGAACTCCACGGACAGCGTGGAGTTCCTGGAAGAAATTCCTCCTCCATCGCCGAGAACCTATTTTCACCTACAGGAAAGCGACTCGTTTGAATCACTCATCAGACAATTCCCGCGAACTACCGAACCTATTCCCGAGGGGACTTACACGATTGGCCCCTATTACTTCGATCCACAGGAGATACGGCGTGCAATTGCTGCTCTCCTTCCTCGCTCTGATATCCCTGTATTCATCCCGAATTCCGCCTATCCATATCTAGTACCGGTGGAATTCTTCTTCAATCTCTTTCTTCCTTCCTCCGCTACTATACACGAACTATAATAAAAAAAACCAGTCAGCACTGCTCACTCTCAAGGTTCATTCTCTGGCGGCATATATGTAGAATGTTAATAGCGTCTAGCGAACCAAACTTTTATTGTAATCTAAGTGTAACAACGATTCGAAATAATAATTTCAGTTATAATAATAATT
Organism: Trachymyrmex cornetzi; assembly: GCF_001594075.2. NCBI lineage: Eukaryota > Metazoa > Arthropoda > Insecta > Hymenoptera > Formicidae > Trachymyrmex > Trachymyrmex cornetzi. The sequence continues at coordinate 11,362 of NW_017295885.1, read as the reverse complement.
TCTGCTCGCAACAACATATTTTGATTGTAATAATATTTTTGTTTGTATTAACCATTTTTTGTTAATGCTTAATAATGATTTAATTTGTAATAATGAGCTTTATGATAATTTTAGTTTATAATAATTTCATTTATGCGTAATCTTTCTCTATTTCTTATTGCTTACTTTACCTATTAATAATAGATAAGTAATATTTAGTTTAAATAAACGATGTTAATAATTTTACATCTCTATCATTCTCTTATTTTAAAACCCTGAGACCTCGTAGTCGTTAGCCTTGTCTTTTCAAAAATCGCGCGTGGTCCAGTCCCGAATTAAAGAGATTAGATTCCTTGACTCGAAATTCGGACCGACGACCGCACCGCTCGTAGGAAACAGGTGTCAAAACGTCCTTATGGAACGTAGACCCATATTCCGAAGCGAGCACAAAAGAGGTGCGTTCGACTTGCGGCACTCGCCTCCGTGCAGGTACCTGCGAGAAAAGAGTCTGACCGTCCTTCCAAGTATCCTCACCGTTTCCGCTCCTTCTATTCTCCGAGAGGATCACAAGTAAAAATTTCCAAGGGTTTGGACGTAACAGACAACAATCCTATTAAATTTCCTGAAGTGCACCGTCAATCGAATTATAATGATTGCGGTGGTTTTGCTATAGCTTTTGCGACTTCGTTATTATTCAACATTAAGCCTGATAAAGTGACATATGAAAATAAGTTAATGCGTTCGCATTTGATAAAAATTCTCGAAATGAATGTAATTGAGCATTTTCCTCAACATCCACAACATGTTCAGAAAGTATTTCCATTAGCAGTAATAAGAGCAAAAGAAGCTGATGCTGATCGTATCATGCGTCCATATGAAACGAAAGAACAGAAATTGAGTCAATTAAGAAAATGCGATAATTATGTTACTAAAGAAAAAATTAGTAAAATACAAATGCTTAAAAACATTACGAAAGAAATACAGTTACCGCTAAATATTTCGGAGAAAATAAATAAAATATTCACACAAAACAAAATAGTAACAATAAACGTTATGAAAATCTATATCAAGATTTAGGAAATGGTATTATACCATTAACACACAGCGCTTCAAAGGAAATTATGGAAGAATTAGTCTATAATCCTCAGACAGAAAAAAATAATATACTGTTAACACAAAGCGCTACAAAGGAAGTTGCGGAAGAATTAATCAATACTCAGATTGAAAAAAATAATAAATGTTACATACATCAAGAAAATCTAGATAGAAATCGTGCTAAAAGACGACACCAATGCGCACAAAATTTACAAAACAATCGTACTAAGAAACGTTATCAATATCTACAATCTTTAGAAAATAATCGTGCTAAAAAACGTCGTCGATATGAACATAATTTAGAAAACAATCGTGCTGCAAAACGTCGTCGATATGAAAATGATTTAGAAAATAATCGTGCTAAAAAACGAATGCGTTACTTGACAAATATTCATCACGAACGAGATAGATAGAAAGAAGTGAATTGTAGCCGTAAGTGGTTGTACAATAAACGATATTATGAGAAAAAGAAGTCAATGTCTAGTCTTGTAAATCAAAATCGTGATATTGGCAAAAATATTATTAAAAAATATAAAAAGTTTTGGTCACGAAATTATATAAAATATTATAATCGTGTGGCAATTGAAAATATTTTTAACAAATTAGATATTAAAAATAACGTTGAAAAACAATTGGGAGCCGAAAAGATTGTACGTCGTTGTATGCAAATTCGAAATACATACGTTCGCGATATGTATAAAATATTAGCTTTGCTTAAAAAGAAATCAGAAGTGTGCTTGATTCTTGCGACTAAATGCAAAACAATTGAAAAATTAACTGCATTTTGTGCTAAATCGAAACATACAGCTTTGTCTGAAAATTATTTTATCGATGGTACATATCGTAATATTTCTTCATCACAAGTATTAGCAATGAACATGGAAGGTCAAGTTACAAACGTATTACCTTTAAAAGAAGCACAAGCAAAAAAATCATGGTTATGCGACGATAACTTATGTAAAATTGATGATCCGTTTCTAATTAATTGTTATGAAAAAATCCTTCAAACGATAAGTATATGTACCTTTAAGAAAATACCAGAATTGTTACAAAAGATTCATAAATGTACAATAAAAACAAATTCGAGTACGAAATTGGGTCACACGCATAGTTGTTATATTGATACAACCCTTTGCAAAGCGATATCTCTTCCTATCTTATTATCACCTCATTTTCCGAAGGTTAGAAATATTAAACGTTTGATTTATCAACTGACGAATTTCTATCGAAAGATGTTAGATTTGGAGAAGGCTTTAACTTCTGCTGATTTAGAAACATTAAACAAAATTATAACTTTGGCAGAAGAAAAAGCAAATCGTATGTACAGACATGAGCAAATTCGTACTAGTTTGAGTGAGGAGGAAATTTTTTCTAAATTTAAAAAAGAGAGAGAGATCATTTAAGGCTTATACCAAACGTTCCATGGACACACCTCGATATGCTTGTGTATCATGTGAGAGACTTTGTTATGAAAAAAATGTGTCCCAATTTAATAAATTTAAAGTACAAATGGATGGATCTCCATTTTTAAGAGACTTAATGGCGTACATAGAAAAACATGATATTCAACCACAGTATATCGGTGATTACTGTGAACGAAAATTTCGTGACGGAGTTTTGCCTGCGTATAGTGTTTTAAATAATCTCTTTGTACATAATGTACCCGATGAAATAGCATTTCTTAAACAATACATAAAAATGCTTATACAAAGAGCTAAGGCATTTTAAACTATTATTAAGATGGGAACTATTATTAATAAAAAATTGCCCCATAGGCAAATCATGGTACAAAAAGCAAAAGGTAGAACATTTCATTTATCACTTCTTCGACAAGAAACATTGAACAAATTGTGTAAAAATACCGATCGAATAAATAAAAATCATGAAATTATTATAGTTAGAGGTGTTCCGACAAATTCTAAAATTATTTGGGAAGACATAGTAAATAAAAAAAAGTATATAATGCTTTAATATGGTTAAAACGTAATAATTCTTTTTATAAACATATTATATTGCCATATACTACTGATGAATTACATTTAGAGGAATTAAATAATCCGGAATTTGTAATACAAGAGACAGAAAATGATAAAGAATCTGTTTCGAATGACAATTACGAATTGCGTTCAAAAATTGAAATGCAAGAAACAGAAAATAACAAAGCAATCTTAAATGATTGTCAGGCTATGTTAACTCAGATTGATGAAAATGATAGTTATTGTGATCAATATACTATTTATCCTTTATATGAAAAAAAGTCACATAAAAGTGATACCGCTTTATACCAAATGTTAAAAATTCAGGCATTGCCTTTAGACAACCGTGAAAAAGATTTAGATCTATTACGTTTTCCAGACTTGTATCCTTTTGGTATTAATGGACAACATGAAACTAGGTCGGTTAAACTTCATGACCATGAATTTATTAAATGTCGTTTGAAATCTAAACATCCGCAATATAGATTAAATCAACAATACTTATTCTATTTATTAAATAATGCAAATATTCATCAATTGAGTCGTGCTATTTACCGTAAATTGAATGCAACTAAATTGCGAGATCGTTATACGACTAAAGAGTATTTAGATGCATTGCATAAAGAGTTATTAGAATCGGATTTGAATACAATTTTTTCCACTCTAAGAAATACGGAACAATACTGGCGTAGACCAAGAAGTAATTTAGAATGTATGATACAACATTATGGACCAGCGACATTTTTTATAACATTGAGTCCTAGTGAATGGTTGTGAGATGACCTAGGTGAATATATTCGTCAAGTGAATGGATGGTCTAATGATTTCTCTTTATCTACTAGTGTTCTTATTGCTAGAGATCCTGTATTAACATCGAGATGTCTCGATAGTAAGTTTCAGGTGATGCTTGATTTTATTTGTTTCAAAGATCATCCAATTGGAGAAGTAATACATTACTTCTGGCGACGAGAATATCAAGGTAGAGGTGTACAACATCTTCATCTATTAGTTTGGATTAAAAATGCGTCAATTCTTGGTAAATCTCCTGCGGAAGAAGTTCCTAAATTTATTTTACAACATATAACGTGTGAATTACCGAATCAGAAATCTTCACCAACATTATATAGGCGAGTCAATACGCATCAAAGACATATACATAACGATTATTACCTTCGTTCTAAGAAAAAAGGGCGTAAAGTTTATCGTATATGTCGTTTTGATTTTCCTCGTCCTTCTACCGACATGTTAATTTTGAGAGATGTTGTAAGTTCGATAGCAGGTAGAAAACAATTGAAACATAAAAGTAGACTTTATGACCTTCCTTGAACAGATGATGAACAGAATATAAATGATTATAATCCCATCATACTTACTGTTTGGGAAGGTAATATGCATATACAATTTATTGGTGACAACACAAGGTTGCTTACGTATTATGTTACTAAGTATGTGAATAAACCAGCAAAATGTGAATTATCTGATTATGTTTTTAATAGCACGAATAATAAGAACAAATCAGTGGCGAGCTATCTTTGGAATATTACTTTGCGACTTACTAATAACAGAGAATGTGGAGCTCTTGAAGCAACTGATACATTGTTAGGTATTAAGTGGTTAGATGTTAGTCAGATACGATATAGAAAAGTCAAAAGCTATAAAGAAATTGAAGTTCTTGATGGAGATTCTACTGACATATTTTGTCCGTCTGTAATAGATAGTCATTATCCAAATAGACCGAAAGAACTTGAAATGATGTGTTACGTCCAGACTCCACTGTTCTTTTCTTCGATTAAAATTTTCGTCATCACCGTAAGGGTCATTAACAAGTAACACCAGTAGACCAACTGCCATAGGAAGTTTCGATAGCTGCGAGCCGATTAACATTCGCGCCTTTCTTTTTAGGAAGTAATTCACTCGGGACACAGTCGTTAAGGATTATAACCGAAACAGCGGTTGCCCCTAATAAATGACAAGTAGCTCTATGACTATCGAACATCCGGCAAATGGTCGATGACGAAAAATCATTTAAGACACATATCCCAGTATCCCTTTTCACAACCGATACCCTTAATCCTAATCCTAGATTAGCCTAATGCCACACATTAGACTTGCACACGGCACTACTAACTAGCGAATATAAAAGGAGGGCCTTCGCAAACAGAGCACAGTTTTTTTAAAACTACCTACCTAGAGCGAACCTCTGCCGGTCCATTAATCAAATCAATACAGTCAAATCAAACCTAGTCAGTTGAAAATTATCGGTCCGCGACCAGAAAATATCTACCCAGTCGGGCCGCAATCAAATCGCCGCAATCAGCGATCTTAGTCGCGAAAAAGTTTCGAGTGGAGGTCTCCAGACATCCAACTGAGGCCACTTCTGTGTCCAAATCTGCACACGACCCCCACCGAGATCGGACCACCGGCAATCATTTCGAAGTCCGGAAGCTGCTAAACAGCAGTAAGTTACCTTTTTTTTAATTATTTACCTCGCGAATCTAACCAGATCACTCTCTAGCAAAACATTAACCCTTCTCAGTCTCTGCACTCTCAATTCACCTGTCATCCTCATCCTTCCACGTTCATCGATTTCTTCGATGAACTCTATATCCTTTATTTGGAAGTCCGCTTAATACGCGAGCTTCACTCTTTTATCTCCCTTCCTCTTGTTATGCAGAGCCTGACAATAAAGTTAATTATTGTAGTGAGTGATCGACAACGCGCACGCCCTTCCCGTGCAGCTAAGCGGTTACGGGCCCGACGGTTAAGAGAGGCCCGTCGCTTTTTGGAGGAAGCCTACCAAGAATTCCGCGCTAATTTAGATAACAATTATGATAACAATAATTTAGATAACAATCATGATAACAATAATTTAGATAACAATAATTTAGATAACAATTATGATAACAATAATTTAGATAACAATTATGATAACAATAATTTATTAGATAACAATTATGATAACAATAATTTATTAGATAACAATCACAATAACGATAATTTAATAATATAATAAGAAAATATACAGGACTCTTAAAATTCAAAATACAAAAACGAAGAATAAGG
>NW_017295885.1:1073-5033 GCF_001594075.2 Trachymyrmex cornetzi | reverse complement strand
GAAAAACAGTAAAAATTCGCAAACTCAGGTATGTCGATGATTGTTAACATAATAATAAATGAAGTAATAAAAGAAGTATTTTTTCAGAGGGACAACAGAACCCATCAAGCGATTGGAAGATCGTTTGAAAAAGATCACCGTAGTTCTAAAGATAGAAAGCAAAAAAAATGTTTCTAATAAATCATAATCAAGACAGAAAAGTCGTTTCTCTGTTAAAACACTCACCTCTCTGTGAAAATTATCACGAAATCCATGTAGGAAGAATGTTCGTCACGTTTTGGAGTCAATGATGATAAAATAAAAATATCAAATCACAACGATGATGTCGATTATAAAAACTTATATCAATTGATCACATTCTAAATGTATCTTGTTACCCTCTGTGTCTGTCTGTAAATTAAGACTGTTGTTTTGTTTTTTGATGTTCAACATTTCAGAAACCAAGCGTTTATTATAACAAGGTTCCTCGTCTAAGATTTGAATATCATTCCAGTTGAAATCATGTCCCATTTGCAATCTATGTTCCGTGATCACCGATCTCGAGCTGGTATTCCACCGTATATGATTGCGATGTTCCGTTATTCTCGTTTTTAATCTTCTTCCCGTTTGCCCCACGTAGGAAGTGTCACAATCTTTACAATCTATCTTATACACAACATTAGACTTCGACAGAGAATCTAATCGGTCTTTTTGAACCTTTATGTATTTGTTCAATTTATTAGCGCTAAAATACGATACCTTGATGTCATTCCTGTTAAATTGCTTAAATTTTTCCGTAAGTACTGGAATGTACGGTACCGTGAACCAAGAAGTGACCGTCCTTGATTCCTCGTCATCAATCGAAATATTCGTGTTAATTAATTTATTTTGTCTGGTGATTTTAATTCTATTATTGATACATTCAAATATAAATTTAACCGGAAAATCATTTTTAATTAATATGTCAATAATGAAATTTATATTTTTAGAATGGAATTGAAAATCTGATAAACCTAATGCTCTATCAACTAAGTTAATTATAATGCCTCTTTTTTGAGAAATTGGATGGTTCGAGAAAAAATTTAAAAATCTCCCCGAAAAATGTAGGTTTGTGATACCAATCGAAGGATAAAAAATTGTTATTGATGTTAATCGAAATATCAAGAAAATTGAGAGAATTATCGCCCACTTCCAATGTAAACTGTAAACGTTGGTGAAATGAATTGAATGTATCAAGAAAGGAATCTATTTTAGTATCTTGAACAGCCGCGCATAAATCATCTACATATCGATAGTAAAACAGGCAACTATCTTTGAACGACATCAAGGCTGATTCTTCCAGTCTTTGCATTACACAGTCAGCAACGATGGGAGACAATGGTGACCCCATGGGCGTGCCAAAATTTTGTTTAAATATCACATTATCGAAATAAAAATAAGTTGAGTTTAAAATAAATGAAATTGCTCCAAGGAATTCAGTTTTCGAAATAATACATTTCTTTTCAATATGTGACCATTTCTCATTTATGCAATCAATAGCCAAGTCCATCGGTATATTGGTGAATAAAGAAACTACGTCTAAAGAAATTAGTTTGTAATTATCTCCGACACATATTTACCTCTCAGATTATTAACTAATTGAGCGCTGTTTTTTATGTGGCTATTTGTTTTGGGTAAGGACTCTACCAGAATGTTTTGTATGTAAGAAGCCAGCATGTACAGAGGACTACCGATGGACGAGACTATGATTCTGAATGGAATATTTTCTTTATGAATTTTGGGAAGTGCATACGCCCTTGGTAACATCCCATCGCTGCTATATAAAGTTTCGTATTTTGAGTCTGAAATATAATTATATCTCTTCCATCTCGAAAGTAATTCTTTAAGTGACACAATAAGTTTTTTGTGGGATCTTTTTTTATTACAGTGTAAATGTTTTCGTCTCTAAGCATTAAATTTACTTTATTTATATAATCATCTTTATCCAGCATGACTGTTACATTACCCTTATCCGCATGGGTGCATATGATGTTGGGATGCGATAACATAAACTTTTTTGTGTCACTTTCTAGTTCCAACAAATTCTCCTCCATGGCAGATAGATGTATCTTACTCGAAGCGATACTGTTTAAAATCGGTAACGAATAATTCGTGATATCTATCTTCTTATCTAAAGGCATTCTCCGAGTACTATATTCTATGTTCTTAATACAGTCAAAAATAATATTCTTCTTATTGGTTGTAGGCAATGCGAAATTCCCTCCCAATTGTAAAAAGCATTGTACATTTTTCGGAATATTCTCAGAGGATAAATTCACGAACCAGCCGTCACGAAGCGAACTAACAGATGAAGGAGATACCGCTGACAAAAAGGAGCCAGGAAATACAACTTCCATAAGTTTACCATCAACATTGGTGGAATTAATCTCCGGTTTAAGTGCAATACAATAGGCTTTATACTCCTGTTTTCCTTCTTTCTATGTATGTCAATAAGCCAATTTATTTTTCCCTCTAATCTTTTCTTTTCTCTAATGTAAAAGTGATAACACGATCTTTCTTGAGTGATAAGAAATTTATCGATAATTGTTGTTGGTAAACTATGAAAGAGATTGCTAGATATACGGAAAAGATGCATTCTACAAAAATAATTATTTCTGTGTGTATCATTGAGCTCCAGACTTATCGTTTTGCGAATAAGCGATTCCTTGTAACGCGCGTATTTGTGTCGCGATGTGTGATGGAAGAAATTAACGTTATAATCAGTTTTTTCAGATGTTGCGGTACAATCTTATTTTTGAGACACACCTTCAGAAATCTTATTTTCAAATTGTTACTAATAATCGATTTTCGGACTTTAATCCACTCTTTGAGATTGTTAACAGTGAAATCACCGAAGTGATATCGAATATGTTCAAAAAACGAATAATGTGAATAACGCATGTTACAGCCAGCGTAAATTAAAAATATAATAAGAAAATATACAGGACTCTTAAAATTCAAATATAATATAATAGAATATCTGGATAACTTAATAGAAAATCATCCAATCGAGAGTCCTCCTCCTCGGTCCCCTTCTCCTGCAATAGTTTATCCCGTCGCAACCCCTTCTCCTCGAACTCCTTCACCTGCCATTTCGGATGCTTTAACCGAACGTATCTTTCCCGACACCCCGCCTTACACTCCCGATTCCTCCATTCAGTCTGTCCCTCCATCTCCTCGTCCCGTCTCTCCCGCTGATTCATCATCAAGCGTGGAGCTCTTGTACGAACTTCCCCCTCCTCGTCCTCGTTACCATTTCCACCACGGAAATCCACAATCATTAGCCTCTCTTTTTTCCCGATTCCAAATATCCACCGAACCCCTTTCCCCGAACATTTTCACTATAAATTTCATAGATGCGGATCCTGACCGCATCCGGAATGCCATAACTGGCCAACCACCCGAAGTCCTTATCCCTGTTTACCTTCCACACTCCGCCTATCCTTTCTTAGTCCCTGTAGCCTTCTTCCTAAATTTCTTTCCTCCCTCTTCATGCATAATAAAAGAGATAAGATGAATACAACTTTAAACACACACACACACACGCGCGAGCGGTTAGTTATAACAATAATTGTTTTAAGTAATATTATGATTTAAGTTGTAGAGTATAATTATAACTTTAAGTACCAATAGTCATACTGTACTTAAAATTTAACATTAACAATAAAAGTAGAATATGTTCAACACAATGGTCCTCAATCTACATTTATTCTAGGATAATAAGACCTCGTACCTACTCCCACCCCGCGTCAGAGATCGCATATGGTCCGGTCCCGAGTTATAAGGATTAAGTTCCTTGACTCTAAAGTCGGACCGACGATCGCACTGCTCATCGGAAACAGGTGTCATATCGTCCCTTCAGGTTGACCCATATTCCAGAGCAATAAAAGATGCGTTCGACTCGCTCCATCCCTTTCCCGCGGATGCATGCGAGACATAGCG
>NW_017295885.1:0-934 GCF_001594075.2 Trachymyrmex cornetzi | reverse complement strand
AAAATTATATACTATAAAATGAGTAATGGTTATTATTTGAAACGGCGACAACGTGAATGTCTTGTCAATCACTATAGATATGATGTCAATACGCAACCAGAAAATTATTTCTTTTCATTACTTCTTATGTTTAAACCATGGCGGAAAATACAAGATCTTAAAAATGGGTATGATACTTATGCAGAATCATTTCACAATAGCCGAAGTACATCTTGAAAAAGCATTAGAGTATCATGAAACATTAGAGGAATTGAAAAATGCATTTGAAACTGCGAAGCAATTACTTCAATAACATTTGGATGACTTAGAAAAACAGAATCTCAAGATGATCCTGATAATCCAGTAGGTGTACAAAATATTCAAGCTGGTGATGCGATGCAGGATTTTAAAGATCTTGGTGACAAACAGGAAATTGATGTATCTGAAATGATTTCAAAATTGAATGCGGATCAAAGAAGAGTATTTGATAGAGTCACTAATACCATAACGTCAGGTAAATCACTACTACGATTGTACGTTAGAGGAGAAGGAGGTACTGCCAAAAGTTTCTTAATTAAAACAATTAAATGTTGGTTAAAACAAACTCTTAAGAAGGATACTGCTGTAGCAGCACCTACAAGTATAGCAGCGTTTAATATAGACGGTTTGACAGTTCACAGATTATTACAATTACCCGTTGAGCATAGTCATATTCCTAAGTATAAGCCATTAGCTAATCACGTTTTGAAAGTTTTACGAGCAGACCTTAAAGATGTTAGTCTTATTATAATTGACGGAGTGTCAATGATATATTTAATTTAATTCTTACGTATATACACTTACGACTATCTGAAATATACGATACTATTGATTGTGATGATGGTTGGTTCGATCAAAAGCACGTTCTTTTATTTGGAGATCTGCTTCAGTTACCTCCTGTACATGAAGATCCTGC
>NW_017295884.1:1864899-1865132 GCF_001594075.2 Trachymyrmex cornetzi | reverse complement strand
TTCCGGATCATCTAAGTGCGGAATAGCGCTGATTGGTTGCTTCAATGACGCATTCCGTATTCCGCAGCCCTATGACGCACCGTGTGATTTCACCCTAAGAGTTTTAGAGTTCATATCTTGAAAATAAGCGTGCAGCTGAGGTCACATTAAAATGAACGATTCCGAGTTTGTAGAACTAAGATTGAAAGTCGAGAAAAGAAATATTTCCACCGAATAGAAAATACGTGCATACG
>NW_017295884.1:1853597-1863218 GCF_001594075.2 Trachymyrmex cornetzi | reverse complement strand
AGAACAAGACAATGACTGCCAATGGACTTTACAGCAATTGAAAGAGGTTGCAAAAACAGATGACGATGATCCTGTAGATAGAACCATTTTAATGAAGTTTGAAAAAAAATATGGGGATCGTATTATCATTGAACGGAAAAATTACTATACCACCTACATTCTTTTCAGAGAATCTTTGTACAACGTATTGAATGTCAACTTTGAAAATAAAAATCAAGATGCAGCGATGAAAGCAAAAAAAATATTGGAAGAAGCTGCAAAAATTTTAAAAAGAGATGTAAAAAATATTGTTTATGACAGTGAATACTACCCACCTACAGACAAATTTTTAAACAATGCAGATAACACGAACGAAACTATACCACACAACTTGAAGTATTTTCTCACAGTACTAATCAAAGACGGTGTTACGTCCCCGAATTTTAAACATTCTTAAGAACAATTGTTGTAAGAAATATAATCATGTAACCATACTTTAGGGACAAAACTAACTCTATATCCGCTTACTTATATTATGATGTTTTATTTTAGATACCATATTATTGACTAACAAGTTACCATACCAATTACCGACCGACAAGTTACCATACCAATTACCGACTGACAAGTTATCATACCAATTACCAATCGACGAGTTACCATACCTATTACCGATCGACGAGTTACCATACCTATTACCGACCGACAAGTTACCATACCAATTACCGACCGACAAGTTACCATACCAATTACCGACTGACAAGTTACCATACCAATTACCAACCGATGAGTTACCATACCAATTACCGACCGATGAGTTACCATACCAGTTACCATAAGACTTATCGACATTCCACTTACCATACGTATTGTTAATAATTGTTATAAACAATGTCCGCCAATTATTGTAAGACATACATACATACGCGCAAGCTACTACCCTGTACCTCGCCGTTATAAGTAATTATTATAAACAATATAGACTCAGCCGCCGATTCAACTATTATTATTATTAACAATATACTGTACTAGATAATAAGACCATATACTAAGACGCCTTTCATTCAAGTGCCATACAACACGCTTATAAAAGAAGCCTTATTAAAAGAATGAGAACTTAAGCATTTAACGTTAACAAATAGATTAATAAATAACGAACTAAGAATAAACAGGAAATCGTTATGAAAGAACGACGCCAGCGGGTGTCGAAATACGAAACAGTTCACTAAACCGGATCACTTTACGTAGAGTCAAAGGCCCCCTAATTAAGATAACGATTGGGCCGGAAGACCCCTTGTGACCCTTTCAGATAACGGGCTCGGCTAATGAGATAAGACTTGCGTCGCCAACGTACCTAGGACAAAGGCCTGCTTGCTAAACGAGTGGGGATAGAGCATAGTATATATACAAGCTGTTTAGGCACCCTCAGCGTTATAAGAGAAATTCTCGTTATAAGATATAAGCGTTAGCGCTCGAATCTATTGTGTGACATTACTTCTTATATCCCGCGTATTTCAACTCGCGTCAAATTCAATTTTGCTACATCGATATTTCTAAGTCAGATAGAGGCGAATATTATTGTAACTTACGGAATAAGTAATTATAAGTATACAATTAAACAATAGAGTCAGTGTCCATTCATATCTACCCTTCCTTAAATATATTAATTAAATACAACTCAACTCACGTTAAAATCTTCATTCAACTACTTACAACATTCACGATCATCCTTGAAGGACGGAAAGGACAGGAAGGAAGCCTTTATACTATATTCCAATCCGAATATACTGACGGCGATTTATATTAACAATATAAATCTCAGCCAGCAACGAAAGGTAGGATCTAACATTATAATATTCTCAACACGACTACTGATCATTAGATCACTAAATCTATTCAAGCGACTTCGAGCTGCGTAGTTGAATTACACTGCGTACGCGGCAGTTGTCTGAATGTCTAGATATCTTGTAATCAGAGAGTTGCCTTTGGGCACAGCTTTACGTATTGAAGTTGAATTACACTTTAATTCACGTGGTTGTGTCCAATCGACATTCCTAGTCGTTATTACGCTATAAATTGTCGATAATCAGATGAGTGGTAATTGTAACGTGTTGAGAATACCAAGTTGAGTTACACTCGGTGGGCGTTCGCACGTTTAAATCGTCTCATTATCCGCTAATCGATGCTGTCCCTCCTGATTGGATTTTGACCGGAGAGTTGAATTACACTCTCGCGGGTTTGAATCTTCCTCATTAGGGAAGCTTGTTACAACTGTCTTGCATGTCGACTACACGCGGAGCTATCATTAACAAATTATTGTCGGAAGGTATAAATCCTCCAACTGCATTACAAAACGTTCATTGTTGCATGACCACGTATTTCTATATCGACGACAACGTTATATGCCAACGGTGTTTCGAAAATATTGATAGATCGCCTCAAACACAAGCCGGCTGTAACACACGTCATTCCTTGTAGTTGGGAGTCAATCAGGTGAATTACTATTGTCACCTGTGTAATATAGTATTAGAAACAGTCCGATCTGATACTCCCTGCCCAGCATGCATAGAAGCGTTACACCAATACATTAATTATACCAATTACGCAATGTCGGGATACTGTAAATCCATTACTATTACATTAAACGAGGTCAAACACCGGTAAAATCGAATTTACCTCCATGTGTCCCCCACATTCTCATTCTAATCGGGAATCAAATAATCGACGTAATCAAGTACTACCTTACCAGCCGTGGTTGGACAGTGTGTCGGGTTGCCGCGCAACTTTTTATAAACACCGGATAAATAACGTAAATATTTGCTCAGAGTGTTTTCGCGCCAAATCAGAACACGATCGAATTCACTACGACATAGTCATTCGCCATTATCTAATATACGGAACAATTGCCTATCTCACCGAGTGTGTTTTGTGCGGAATCATTACCGTCGATTTTCACCCTTTAGCATCATGTGTGGTGTGCCTCCATGCGCATAACGATTTTGTGGAATATTTACGGCTATCGAGCGATCGACCTTACGATTCCTTAGGACCCACGATCGTATGCATCACGCAGACACGTATCCAGACGATGAACAACAGAATCATCGAGGATAGCATTACCGACTTATCGACATAACCTCTGTGGATCACATTACCGACCTATCGACATAACCTCTGTGGATAACATTACCGACCTATCGATATAACCTCTGTGGATAACATTACCGACTTATCGACATAACCCCTGTGGATAACATTACCGACTTATCGACATAACCCCTGTGGATAATATTACCGACTTATCGACACAACCTCCGAAGACAACATTATCGACACGAGGATAACATTATCGACAGAACTATTGAGGATAACATCATCATCGACTTACCTCCCCCGGTAATACCGTTCAATTATCAACAGATGCATCGACATATAAATGACATGCAGTAACATTTCTTGATTAACTGAATCAACCGCTCGCGTACTCCCCTGTATCGGAATTGTCTACAATTCCTGGTGACAGCAGCTGCAAAGACGAATTTGATCACCCATATTCCCTCTCCACTCGACCTACGAGAATAGTGGAATATAGGACGTGACAAAAGGGATTCGTCTGATTGTGAGGCTAGGAAGCGGCGATGGTCTTCTCCGTCATGAGCTGACGAGAGGAAGAGGAGAGATACGCGCTTTGAGAGGTTAGAGCGCATGGTGGAAAGTCTGGATCGGCGATCGCACGGACATGGTACGTGTATCCATCGAGGGAACGAGTTAATGATTCCCCCCTTCGATCCAGAAAAGGACGATTTGATGATCGACAAATGGATCAAGCATGTGGATGAGCTATCTGCGCAGTACGGTTGGGATAACCGAGCAATCATGAGGCTAATTTCAAGTAGACTAAAAGGGCACGCTCGCCAATGATATGATACACGGCCTCAAGCCGTTACATGGGCGGAAACAAAGGAAGAGCTGACGCAACAGTTTCGTAAGTCCGTTCCTTTTAGTAAATTATTCAAGGAAGCCGCGTTGTATGAAAGTTCTCCCGGACAGTCGTTAGGCGACTAATGCTTTCAGAAATTGAATAAGTTGCGTAAGTTAGACATTGATATACCGGATAAATATCGTGTCGATGCTGTGATTGGCTGGATAACGGACGCGGGAGTCACGAGGGTGCGATCGGCACAATTAGAGAACGCAAATAGCTTATATGCGCACATGACGACTCTCGATAAGTTGTCGTCGAAAAACGAGCGGAATAAGAATATTCTCGCGTCAAGTCAGGGCCGTGATCGGAAAAATCGGCAATCTGAGCATGCGTCGCAGGCTGCGAGCACTGAGAATTCTACATCAGGCCGGACGAGTGATAGTGATAACAAACAAAATCGGGTAAAATGTTTTAATTGCGGAAATACAGGGCATTTTGCTAGGAAATGTCGCGAACCACGCGCTGAGTGCGAACAGTGTAAGCGAAAAGGGCATATCGCGGCCATGTGTCCGCAAAAGAAAAACATAGATATCGTCAATGTTACGGGGTCCTCGATAAATTCATACGAACGTATGTTAGTAGTTAATGGCTATAAAGCCATTGGACTAATCGATAGCGGAAGTGGTTACACGCTGTTACGCGCTTCAGTCGCTGAGAAATGTGGTAAGGCTGTCACGTCGGTATCAAGCGTGATATTGAAGGGTTTCGCTGGGCAAACTGTGTCTAGTAATCGAGTAATTCCTTGCGATATCCGAGTAATGGACGCACGAGCGCATGTTAATGCAGTTGTTGTACCAGACGAGTGTCTTACGTATGATGTTATTGTCGATCGTGACTTCCTCGAGCAGGAACACGTGATGATAATCAAACGTGCCAGTGAAGTACTGATCAAGCAATTGCCCGCGATTAGCAATAAATTCGAGGTTACGATTGATGCAAACTTCTCTAGTGCGACATCGAAACATACAATGCGTATCGGTGATGTCTTGGAAGACGCACGACGACAGTGTATTGAGCTAATCAAAGAATATGGCGACTGTGTTTCATCGTCAATGAGAGATTTAGGTAGGACGGAAGCTGTGTTGATGAGTATACGTTGCATTACTGACACACCGGTGGTCTATCGTCCGTATAGGTTGGCCGAGTCGGAAAAGCGAGCGCTTCGAACGATTGTAAATGAGCTGCTAGAGCAAAATATCGTGAGAAAATCGAGTTCGCCGTACGCGAGTCCCGTGGTGCTCGTGAAAAAGAGTAGCGATAAATATCGTATGTGCATAGATTTCCGGAAGTTGAATGCGATTACTGTCAAAGATAAATACCCGCTACCGCGGATTGATGATCAATTGGACAAACTCGGTAACAATTGTTATTTTACGGGATTGGATCTTGCATCGGGATACTACCAGGTACCGATGGCGGCTGACTCTGTCGAGAAAACTGCTTTTGTGACCCCAGAGGGCCATTATGAGTTTTTGCGGATGCCATTCGGATTAACGAATGCGCCGGCAGTCTTTCAAAGGTTGATGGATCAGGTGCTGGGTGACCTGAAGAACTTGTGACGTTCCATGTAAAACATTACACTAATTATAAAATTCTTTCACCTAGAGTTACAATCAACTATATCGTATGCGTGTTCTTTATACCTTATATTGTATTTTCGCCTAAAAATACATATGTTAACCATAAAACATTGCGTTTAGAAATAAGCCATATTATATTCGTGACATTGTTTCTCTTTTTATCCTAAGCTACGATCGTTAAACATAAGTCACCTTGTATTACACTCGCCGATTATGATTCTTGATGTCTAGAGTTAAGTCAAGATATATTGTCAATCACAATTTCATGTGTCTAAAATTGAAACACGCTATATTCATTAAAATGCGACCTCGCGTACTTAGAATTAAAATTATGTACCTAAACTAAGAAACTTATATAATATCCATTAATCATAATCGCTTGCGATGCGTAATCTTAACATATCGTATACAAAATTAAGTTGCATTGTAGCCAACGATCCACGTATTCCGCATTAAACCTTCCAGATAACTATACTCTCCTACCTCAATAACATTACTCTCGATAACTTACTATCTTACCATTTATCATACCTCTGAGTTATCGACATGTCATTTATCGACATACCATTTACCATGTCCAGACTTACGTTGCCACGGCAGTTCCTACAAAATCCGCTAAAGTATACAGCTCCTTCCCCACCAACAACCAACGTGGAGAGAGAGAACGCAAGCGAGACCCACTCGCAGACACTCGAAGTCAGTCAGTCAGAGTTCTGCAGTCAGAGTACTACAGTCAACAGCCAGAAAACGGTGAAGTCCGAGCTTTGCACAAAGCCGAGTCATACACCCGCACTTTCTGATTCCGGTTCGTATATTTCATATCGAGTCGACAAATTCATTCCAAGTCTCCTACACATTCAACGTGAATCGTATTCGAAGCATAAAGCTCTAATTTCTATATTCCATTATACTTCGCGATAGATAAGCGAATACTAAAATTAAAATTAATAATTCACTAATCGTATTCAAAGCATAAAAGCTTTAATTTCTATATACAATTGTGCATTGCAACAAATAAAGCAAGCGCTAAAATTTAAGATTTATAAATCATTGTAATCGAATAGTCGTAATCTACAACTGTAGAATCCTAGTGTAATGATCAAACATTTATTTTAATAATAAATTAGAATTGTAACATTAAAGTATAATCAGTGTTTCACATATCACTATACCTTTCCAATTCCGCGTTCCCGCGAAATCGAGTGCGTGACTCCTCACAATCACAGATTCAATTATCATAGTCACTACGAGTTGAATTACACTCGTGGCGACGCTAATTAATTGCTGAATCTATGATAGTATTCCTGATCACACGACTTCGATTTACCGAGCTACTGCAGGTTGAATTACACCTGTGGTGACACCGAGAGTATATCGAAGGTAATTGTGATCCACCTTTGCGAGCGAATTAAACCAGCGATAAAGCGAATCTTAAAATTGGCGGCATAAGCCTGCATCATTCCTTAAGAAGCAGAAGCAAGGAAGGAAGGAAGGAAGGAAGGAAGGAAGAACGCGAGAGTCTCTGTAATATCGCTATGAACTATTAATCAACGACGGTAAGTAGAAACTTAATGATATTATCGTAACAGTTGAATTTTGCAACTCGTGAGCATACGGCAATCTTAATTTAATCTGTCGTTAATTATGGAATCATATTTGATCGAACAAGCGTGAATCACGAGCGCGCTGTTGTCTTATACATACATACTTGACTTCCACATGCACGGAGTCACATATCTACGTTATTAACAAATTCATAATTACGCATGCATACTTTTGTGTTACCTAATTGTCATACCCGCGCGTAATCTTAGTCTCTAAATCGACGAGTAACTTTTGCACATATACGTATCTATATTGCATCAAATTGTATGGATATAATTTCCGCGTACAGAAGTTCATATTACATAATTTCATGAGTACTGAGCATTAAACACAACGCGATATTTTGCTAGGTAACAATATAAACCTTTACCTCAAATTACGTCAATGCGCTATCTTCAAAATTTTAAGCGTCGACTTCAGAATATGCTATTGCATGATTAAATAATTATTTAAGCGCGACGTTTATCACGTGAAGCGCCAACGCAAAAGTTAACGGTAGAAAGTTCTCGACATCTGGCGAACGGTTGTCGTCAGTTAACAATAGAGAGACTGTTAAACGAAAGTCGTTCTCTCCGGATGACCACCCGCTGAGAGAGAGAGAGAGAGAAACTTGAAGCCTTTGTCTTATTGCATGTTTACGACTAGAAGGCTACTTTTCCTTGCACACGTGTCGCGCGTTTGTTTCTCCGGTGAGAACAAAGCCTCTCTAGAATCTTCGGGAAACCCGCCACGTGTCGCACGTCCGTCCCTCCGGCGAAGACAAAACCTCTTTAGAAGGTTCGAGAAAACAATAGGACGATAAAATACGTTCGTCTCTCTGAGTTACTATTATTATTAACACATGTGTCCTCCGTCCTTCGAACACTACTTTAGCGAAGTTTCGGAGACGCTACCGTACCAAAATTGGTTGGACTCAGCCTTATGCTGTAGCTCTCTATTTTACAAATACGAATTATTAAGTAATAATTTCATTTGCGACTGCTGCTACGAAAGTAAGACCCCGTTACAAAGGGAGTTGTATCAAATAATATCGCGTCATTTCATCGTGTTAGGAACAAACGATCCCGCAGCCGTTTTGGCAGAAAATTGTACTAATTGCAATCGTACATTCATACGGTTCAGGCCTATGAGTGTATGTGCTGTTTGCCGCTCGACAGTACACGATTTCACGCAATATCTAATTCATACCGGGGATCGACCTTATGATTCCGACTTTGCTATGATTGCCATATCAGAGTCACGTCGACGACAAGTAACGATTCAAAATAATCGTGCGTAAATTTCTATTACGCTGCTTATCCCACTAAAAGCCGCGGTAGCAAAGCGCCCACTCAGTCTTTCAGGGAGATTGCTGCCGCGACGCAACAAACTCAATAGCCTTTCCATATTTAGACGACGTTATCATACCATCTAAAACGATAGAGGAGGGTATGAGTCGGGTGCGTCAGGTTCTGGATGTGTTCCGGGAACACCCCCGTGCGTGGAGGGCCTTGTCGTGGCACGGGGGCTCACCCGGGGCTCTCTATGAGAGACCCGGGTGCTAACACTCCACAGTACGGAGTCCCTCGTTAAATAGAGGGACTCTGTACGCTAGGGTCCGGCGTCCCAAGGACCTTCCATACTCCTTGGAGTATGGAAGGTCTGGAGGAACCATCCCTTACAGGATGGGGAATCACTACGCCGGTAGGAGAAGGTAACTCCGACTACAAATCCCGGTGGCACGGCACCGTTAGAGGGAGGCCTGCTCTCTCACCATGCAAGGAGTGGTGGTCGTCCACTATGGTCCGTGGGTCTTTGGGGGAATTCCTCCCACTCTCCCTTCAGGGGGGAGGGGGGGCTTCTCTCTGGGGTCTCACGGGCCAAAGAGGCGACGCAGCCGACGGCTGCAGGCGGGCTCTGGCGATAGCCATTGAGCCCATGCCAGGATAGGGTCGCGAATGTCTGGAGTGGGCTTGCCCACATTGCACCCAGACATTCACCATCAGGCCTGCCCAGTGGATGGTCGTTTTTCACAAACGACTGCCCATTGCACACTGGGTGTCTCTGATGGAGACGCGGTTAGAGGGCAGGGGTCCGTGCCGTCGGGGGCGGGCGGATTCCTGTCTGATAGCCGTGGGGGAGGCGATGGGGACCCACAGAGAGATCTGCGGTGGATCCCATGCCTCCCGGAGAGGGACCCTGGGAAACCAGAGGCCCCGTTTCCCGGGCCGCGTGGACATATTCTACGGCGGGGCCGGGAAATTTTTTCGGAAGTGGCGTCCTGCCTGCGGGCAGGACGCACTCAGGGTACTCTCAGGGCATAATGCCCATTGCACCGAGAGTGTCCCTGATCCGGGTTCGGGAGTTCGCCCGCGCGACGTAAAAGCGTTCCGTTGCGAGGGCGAATTTCCCCGTTTGGCAAGAAGTAAAGGGGTGGGGGTCGTTTCCCGTGGCATGAAAGCGTTTGCCACGGGGGTCGAACTTCACTGGTCG
>NW_017295884.1:1842132-1853384 GCF_001594075.2 Trachymyrmex cornetzi | reverse complement strand
GGGGGGGGGTGGTGGATGAGTGCCCGGTCGCTCGTGACGGCGTCCCTCCCAAAACGAGGGACCGGGCGGTGTTTTAGCCGGCTGGGGTGTGTTCGAAAATCTTACTCTGAGTAGAAATCTTTCCATTCGCCGTTCGGAAATTAACTCGGGTAGTACTTTGCGAGGAGGGTGCGGAGGGGGCGTCGCCTCCGTTGCCCAAACCGTCCATGGGGCCGCCCTGAGTGGCGTCACCCGTGTCGATGCCCCCGGGGTCGGAGCCGGGGGACCCCTGAAAACCTGAGGCATTGCACCCAAGCCGAGGGCCAGTAGGGGGCTGGAGCCCAGTGCCCGCGATGTACATTCCGCGGGCCCGAGGCATATGCCTTCCCCCGGGGGAACTCGGGGCCTCGCCAAGTAATTGGCGGGGAGGGTACACCCTGGAAGGCACAGCCGACACGGGGAGTGGGACAAAAACAACGATGGAACAAAAACAAACCACATCTGATAAGGATATTCAAAGGAGTAAGAAGGAAAAGGAGAGTACCGGCAAAGCCGAAGAGGAGATAATGGAACAGTCTTCGACAGATCAACTCTTTCAGACAATATACATAGAGGATCTGCTACAAGACCCAAAATCGGAGGGACCGAAAGAAAGTAAGGAACCACAACCATCATCATCCTTCTTTAAAAAACCCGGTCCGAGATCCTATAAAGGGAAAATGGCGGAACGCTACAGTAGGGACACTTCCGCGATGGACACCGACACGCAAGAAATTAGCTCGTCGAACAGCGAGGCGACTGGCTATGAAAGAACAAGAAGAGGAAAGGCGAGGACTGAGGAGGACTCTGAGGTGACTTCCCCTCCCGAGAAACTCAACATAGGAAACAAGGGCCCTCAAAGAGCAACAAGTAGGAAAAGGGATAGACTAACGTCAGAAGCTGAGTCTGATTACAGGAAGAGCAGGACAACTGGGGAGTATGTCGGAAGAAGGGAAGCGATCCTCAGATATAACGAGGCGAAGGAAGAAGCGCTGCGACTCGATAGGGAGAAGCTGATAAGGGAGTATAGTAGCTACGAACTATTCAAGAAGTCAAAGGTGAACTTAGAAAAAATAAGAGAACAGATGGAGGACAACTCCATCGAGGAGCTCTCGGCCAAAGTGAATGAAAATATGACGGAGGTACTCAGAGTTGCAAAGATGTCTAGCAACCTTAAAGGGACTTTTCAAAAGAGTCTGAGAATAGCAGCAGCAACCTTCCTGGGAATTTTCAACATTCTTAAGGACAAAGCCATGCGGTCCAAGGAAGAAATCAAATCAGACGAGATAAAATCCCTAAAACGAGAGATCTCTAAACTGAAAACAAGACTCGAAGAAGAAGTAGAAGGGGAGCGAAGAAAGGCCCTGCAGGCAGCGGGGGAGGCAGAAGCCTATAGGCACGAATTGCAAACACTCAAAAGAGAGAGGCAAGACAGAAGAAAGGATAAGACCCCGAGTCCGAAAAAAAAGAGATAAAGAAGGTAGCAATAAGGGCAAACATTCCAAAGAGACACCGAAGAAGACGACCAAAAGGACACCGTCAGCCAGCATAAAGGCGAGAGAAAATCTTATTACGTCCGACTCCGAACAGATGGAGGTAGACGAGAAGTCCCCTACAAATAAGGTGACCTTAGAGAGACCGGAAGAATGGCCAAAGGTAATCCGGCCTACCCTCTGTGGAAAGAGAAAGATAATCCATGAGGACCCGAATACCCAAGAGGCAATTTACAATGCCCACAAGAAGTATATATCGGACACGGGCAAGGATGCAAGAGAACAGCACAGAGCATAAAACCGGAAAAGAGGAGATTAAAAGAAGCAAGAAGAAGGAAACAAGCTACGACCAAATGGAACTAGCAGATTTAATAAGGAAGATAGTGTCGGAGGAGATATCACGACATAATAGGAAACCGACAATCACGGACATCCAAATACCAAAGATCCCGGTAGTGCTTGAAAGGAACAGAGGGAAAACGGCGGAGAGGAACGCATATACGAAGGGAGATATCCACAACAAACCTAATGAAAAAGGGTCACAACAACCCGAGAGGGAAAAAAGAAGAAAAATATCCATCAAGGAAGAGACCGACATAGAAGAAAAGGACAGCGAGCCACTATGGACAAAGGTCATAGGCAGAAGAGAAAAGAAAGCGCAAAGCACACAGGGAAAATCGTTGGGAACGAGAAATAAAGTCCCCTCATCAACACCGAAGAAAAACACCAAAATAGCGCATATGGAAGGGGAAAGAGACAACAGAAGAGTTTCCAAAACAGCGGCGGTGCAGATAAGCTGCCGAGGGGAAATATCCTACGCGGAAGTTATGCGAATTGCGAAGAGCAAAGTGGATATCAACAGCTTGGAGATACCAGAACTGCGCCCAAGGAAGGCTAGAACGGGGGCATTGCTACTCGAAGTCCCAGGAACAGAAGGGGCCAAGAAAGCAGACAGACTGGCGGAGAAATTAAAGGAAGCTCTGGGAAGCGAACAGAATGTATTAATAACACGCCCAGAGAAAGTCGCGGACGTAAGGCTCAGAGACCTAGAGGACTCAACCACAAAGGAGGACATCCTGACGGCAATAGCCAAAAAGGGAGAATGCCCTAAAGACTCCATAAAAATAGGAGAAATAAATCAAACAAACACAGGACTGGGTACAGTCTGGTTAAAGTGCCCATTGGCAGCTGCCAAAAAAGTAACGAAGGATAGAAGGATCCGAGTAGGCTGGACAACAGTCCGGATCGAATTACTGTCAGAAAGACCAACCCAGTGTTTCCGATGTCTAGAGACAGGACACGTGAGACATCAATGCAGAAGCGACAAAGACAGGACCACTGTGTGCTACAGGTGTGGACAGGAAGGACATAACGCCAGGGAACGCAAGGACCAAGCTCACTGCATAATATGCGCCGAGAGGGGACTTAAGGCGAACCACAGAATGGGAGGACAAGCGTGCAAACCCCACGTATCAGGATGGAAAACCAGAGTCAAATCAACTCCATTAAAGCTAGTACAGGAGGCCACAAGGAATGACAACGAGATGACAATTGATGTTGACCCAGGGACAAAAAACGCCCCAATGGAAATAATCAACGTAACAGGAGAGGTGGAAACAAACGTTGCGAGATCTATGGCCGCATGTAGCGTTAACGATCCTAAGACGGCAGAGACGACTCAGGACTCCATGATAGAAGACATGGAAGTTGATAATCCTCAGGAGTGGAAAACACCTGAGGCAAAATTCACCCAGGAAATGGATTGGCCCAAACAAAGGCAAAATTGGAGCACGGAAGGCCAGGAGCTGGATTTAGGGAAAGAAGGAGAAGGAGGAATCTCCATGATAAACCAAAATGGTTAATTTCATACTTCAAGCGAATATTAACCATTCAAGAAATGGACACGACATTCTCTTGCAAACAATGGCAGAGGGAGACTTTGCGCTAGCAATCGTGTCGAAACCATACACAATACCGGTGGACCACCCGCACTGGTATTCTAATGTAACGGCGACCGTCGCTATCACGTGAAGACAGGCCCATGAGGCAATGCTGTGCACTCCATATGACAGAGGAGAGCACTTTACCACTATTAGATGGGGAGATATGTTGGTAGTTGGGGTATACCTGCCTCCAAGACTCGACATACCCCAATGCGAGGAAGCATTAGAGGAGCTAGAGAGATGGGCTATAAGACATATGGATAGACCCATGATCATTGGAGGTGACTTCAATGCCAAGTCGCTAATGTGGAACTCCAGGAACACCAATCCACGGGGAACATTAATCGCAGAATGGGCCAGTGCCATGGGTATGTGCTGTTTGAATCGAGGACACGAGTACGTGTATTACAACACATGGGGAATCGATCGTGGATGTCACGTTCGCCAACCCGATTGCCGCAAGAAGAGTTGTCAATTGGACGGTCTCTAAACGGGAATCGAAATCCGACTACCGATACCTAGAGATAACTCTGAGCCCCACGGGTGAGCAGATACATAAAAGAAAACTTCCCAAAGCTCAAAGATGGGCCACAAGAAGAATGGACGAAGACATGCTTCTTGCTGCAATTATGGCAAGCATATGGCCAAGGAGGGAACAAGTGGTGGAAGATACGGAGGAGCAGACTAGATTCATTCAGAGGGCAATGGTAGAGGTATGTGATGCTTCCATGCCCAGAACCACACCGAGACCACGTAGGGCCATGCCCTGGTGGACGGAAGAGCTGGCGTTGTTACGTATGGAACTCACGAAGGCGAGAAGGCGGTTAAGAAGAAACAGGAGAAGGACGGCTCAACCAAATGAGGCGGAAATCCAAATTAGCCTCTTGAACTTCAGACTGGCCAGGGATAGACTTGGCAAAGCCATAAGAAAGGCCAAGGCAAAAGCGTGGGAAGATTTTGTTCTGTCCCTAAACGAGGATCCGTGGGAGCGCCCATATAAACTGGTACTCGGGAAACTGAGGAGGTGGTCGCCCCCTCATACCGAATGCCTCGAGGAAGGGATCCTGGAGCGGGTACTCACTGGGCTGTTTCCACCAACAGTAGGAATGGGATCTGAATGGCAAGAACCGGATATACCTCTGGTTGGGGTTACAGCATGGAACGCTGAACTAGAAGTCTCCCACGAGGAACTCTTGCATGCAGTCAGCAGGATGAAAAGCAAAAACGCAGCACCGGGTCCCAGTGGGATACCATCGAAAGCCTGGGCCCTTGCTGTGAACGTAATGGCGGGCGAATTAATTAGGCTATTTTCTCAATGCCTCAAGCAAGGATACTTCCCTAGGGTCTGGAAGAACGCCAAACTGGTGCTTCTAAGGAAAGCAGGAAAGCCTGACGACCAACCATCGGGCTTCCGACCAATCTGTCTTCTAGACGATGAGGCAAAACTCCTTGAGCGAATCATCGCCGACAGAATCGTCAGGCACTTAGATGAAAGAGGACCAAATCTGAACCCCATGCAATTCGGTTTCAGAAAGGGAAGGTCCACAATAGACGCCATCAACGCAGCTAGGACATTTATGGAGGAGGCGTTTGTCAGTGGCAATAAGGTAGTCGGAGTATCTTTAGATATTAAGAACGCGTTTAACACGTTGCCTTGGAACAGTATCGGAAAGGCCCTGCGAAAACATAAGGTTCCCCTGTATCTCAGGAGTAATCAGGAGCTACCTAGAGGACAGGAAACTGTCCTTCGGTAAAAATGACGGCACAGAGGGACGCAAGTCAGTGGAAAGGGGGGTGCCGCAGGGGTCTATCCTCGGTCCACTCTTGTGGAATATCGGCTTCAACGCAATCATGGAAAAGAGGGAACTCCCACTTGAAAGCATGGTAATCTGCTATGCAGATGATACCCTTATTCTAACGACTGGAGAGGACTGGGAGGAGGCCTATGATAGAGGCAGACCCGCTCACACAAACCTGAGGGTTGCAGGAACGACAGTACACGTTGGTATAAACATGAAATACCTAGGATTAGTGCTGGACAGCAAGTGGAATTTTGAGGCGCACTTCTCCAGTCTATCACCAAGATTGGAGAAAGCAGCCTTCAACCTCAGCAGGCTTCTCCCGAACCTGGGAGGTCCGGACAACAGAGCAAGAAGGCTGTATGCTCAAGTCGTAGCATCAATGGCCCTATACGGTGCTCCTGTGTGGGCGTACGAAATACATAGGAATAGGAAATGCTTGCAAACTATCAGGCAAACTCAGAGAAGGATGGCTGGTAGGCTCATCCGTGCCTATAGGACGACCTCCTGGATTGCCAACTCCGTGCTGGCAGGGATGCCACCTCTTGAGTTGGAGGCCAGGAGACAAGAGGAAGCGTATGCTAGGATTACTGACATAAGGAGGAATACTCCGAATAACATCCCGGTACCTAAGGCCACCATCGAGGGCATCAGGGAGGCGACCAAAAGGAATCTGGTCAAAAAGTGGAAGACTTGGCTGAAGGACCAGATATCAGAGGAGGATGTCATCATTGGAGCCATCCAAGATCAGCTGGAGGGCTGGCTAGAGGCGAAGGTGGGGCTCTCCTTCCGGGCGACGCAGGTCCTGACGGGACATGGTTGTTTCGGACAGTACCTGTGTCGCATCGGGAGGGAGCTCACGCCAGAATGCTGGAGCTGTGGAGCGGAGGTTGACTCCGCGAGGCACACGCTCCGATACTGCCCAGCATGGACGATAGAAAGGAATGCGTTGCAAGGACGTTCTAGGACTAAATCTCGACTGGAAGTCGATCGTTGCGGCTTTGAGAAGGGAAGACGGGAAGAGGGCCTTCTTGAAATATTGCGAGGTGGTTATGTCCAAGAAGGAGGCAATTGAGAGGGACAGAGAGAGGACGGCTGTATTACCAGCTCAGGGTGTGAGTAGAATGGGGGGTGCAACATAAGTGAGAGAAGACACCAGGCGTAGGGGGGGGGACACAGCACAGTATGCGGTGAGCGATTCAATGGTAACTAGGGTTTCGTGAACCGTGACACTGCGGGGAGGGGTATCTTCTTCATCTCTAACTTAGATATCCCGTTTGTACGAGAAGAGAAACACTGCACGGGCACAAGCAGTGAGAGTAGGAGGGGTCGCTGCACCGAGTAGCGGGGCGGCGAGAGGTTAGTGACAGGAACCTCGAAACCACGGGGAGGGGTACCTTCTCCATCTTTAACTTAGATGCCCCTCCCCGTGGCCCTCACCCAGCGAAATCTGGGTCATAGGAGGAGACACTCAGCCGAACCGATTAGCGGGGTCTCAAGATCAAGCGAGACAATTGTAGGGCTGTGAGGCCTAGCCATACTAAGTCTGGCCCTCACGGGATAGACCCATGGAGCTGAGGGCGGGGGCCCGAAGCTCCCTCGAGATGGGTTAAAGGATTGGAGGGTGTGTTGCCGGCGTCCTCACACCCTCATGTAAATAGGGGATAGTCTACATAAGTAGATAAGCGGGACCCATCCGGATGTACTACAGCTGCGAAACTCCCGGATGGGTCCCATTCGCTTCGGGTTAGGCACGTCCGCAGGGGTTTTAATGGGTAGGCTCCTTGAGGGACCTACCTCAAGGAGAGAGTCCCACTTACCCCGTCTCTCTCCCCCGAGGGAGACGGGGATGCGTAACGCATTTCCCCTGCGTCACAAAAAAAAAATGTGTTCCGGGAGCATAAATTAACTCTCAAGTCGGAGAAGTGTTCCTTCTTTTCAGAGACTATAGAATATTTAGGTAGAGAAATCAGCAGACAAGGGATTCGACCCGGAAAACATAAGATAGACGCCGTGGTGCGTATGAAGGCTCCTGAATCGGTTAAGCAAGTGCGGCACTTTTTAGGGCTAGCCGGCTACTTTCGGCGTTTCATAGCAAATTTTGCAACTATAGTGGAACCGATTGGACGCCTGACTCGGAAGGATGAACCATGGTCATGGGGAAAGGACCAAAGCGAGGCATTCTCCACGATTAAAGGCAAACTCATAACTCGACCTGTATTAGTTATTTACGATCCAAGTAAGCCAACCGAAGTGCATACCGATGCTAGTGCGATCGGTGTGGGAGCTGTTTTGTTACAGAAAGTTGGCGGTAAGCTGCAGGCGATCGCCTATTTCAGTAAACAGACGACAGTCGACCAAAGGTGTTACCATTCATACGAGCTGGAGACGATGGCAGTCGTATTGGCTTTGCGGCATTTTAGGGTATATGTGCTGGGAATACATTTTAAAGTAGTAACGGATTGTAATGCGTTACGTGCGACTTTTGCAAAAAGAGACCTGCTGCCCCGAATTGGTCGATGGTGGTTGGAGGTGCAGGAGTACACGTTCGAAATTGAATACCGTGCGGGATCCAAGATGGCGCACGCGGATGCGCTTAGCCGCAACCCTGTTCCGGAAGTTTTGGAAGTATCCCAAGTAGATATAACCGAAGCTGACTGGATACTTGCCGCTCAGTTGCAAGATGAGCAGCTGGCGCGGATCCGAACGATCTTGTTAACTGAGAAACCGACTCGTGAGAGTAAGCATTACTTTGGTGAGTATTTGGTACAAAATGGTAAGGTATACCGGCGCCTAACTAATGGCGGTAAGGCTTGGGTAGTGCCGCGGGATGCGCGGATGCAGATTTGTAGGTTGTGTCACGACGATGCTGGCCACCTAGGAGCTGAAAAGACGTTGGAACGTATTCAGAGGAATTACTGGTTCGCTGGAATGAGGCAATTTGTAGAGAAGTATATTCGTGCTTGTTTGCACTGTGCGTATTATAAGTACACAGCAGGTAAGAGGCAGTGTAAGTTGAATATCGTTGAAAAGATGCCAGTGCCTTTTCATACGGTGCACATTGACCATGTAGACCCCTTTGAGACTAGTCGGAAGCGGAATAAATTCCTTCTAGTTATTGTTGATGCATTTACTAAGTTCACCATAATTGAGGCGGTGAAAAGTCAGAAGACGTGTTACGTCGTAAAGATTTTGACTAATTTGATTTATTTGTTTGGTGTACCCACTAGGATCGTGAGCGACAGGGGTACCGCATTCACATCTCAGGCGTTTCGCATGTTTTGCGAAGCTTATGGTATTAAGCATGTATTGAACGCCGTTGCCACTCCGCGAGCAAATGGACAATGTGAACGGTATAACAAGAAAATCGTACAGGCGTTGGCCACCACCACCGCTGGGCGAGACTGTGAAGCAAGTCTAAAGTGTTCTTAATACAGTTCATAATAAGAGCATTAACACAGTTCATAATAAGAGCATTAACTCTACACCAATGAAGGCGCTCATTGGATGTGAGACGCGAGGCGTGGCTGAAGCTCGCCTTCTATCTGAGGTCCAAGATACTTTCCAACGGTTGGAATTGGACGAATTGCGCGAGGACATTAAGGCGCATATTGGTCGGAGCCAGCAGAAACAAAAAGAACGGTATGATCGGTCGCGCCGTGACGCCGTGAGATACCAGGAAGGCGATCTGGTGTTGGTACAGATCACGAGTGATTCAGCGGCGGGCAGTAGCCAGAAGCTACACCGTACAAAGGGCCTTTCCGAGTTCGGAAGGTATTGATTAATGACCGTTACGAGGTCGAGGATTTAAGGGAAGGACGACAAGGTCGGACGGCAGCCGCCGACAATATGAAACCGTGGGTCACGTTTCAGAGTCCTGAATCGGCTGCGAGTTCCGCAGAGAAAGCCGGTGATATTAAAGGGTAATGTAACAAATTATGGTTGCAGCCGAGATGTGGTCGTAGCCACAACGGAGTTGGTTGTCACATGATGTCGACCCAACGAAATCGATTACGGTTGTAGCCGAGACATGGTCGTAGCCACAACGCAACTGGTTGCCACATAGTGTCAACTCAGCGGAATTAGTTACGGTTGTAGCCAAGACGTGATCGTAGTCACAGTAGAGTTGGTTGCTGTATAGCATCAACTTAGAGTCCAGTACGGTCGTAGCTGTAATGTGGTTGTAGCCATGAGGATTAAATGTTACAGAATACTAACTCGACAAAACTGAATCTGGTTGTAATCGAAAGGTGGTCGTAACCACAGCAGAACCCATTCGAAGCAAGAGAGCAAATTAGTTCGTCGTGAGCATTAGTTCGTCGCTCTAAGTTTGGTCGGTACCGAAAAGGATAATCAGCAATAAATGGTGACTGAGTACGTCGCGGGTGCGACAAAAATATACGTCAGCCCGGTTGATGCCGAAGGCTAGGTGACGCTGTGGTCACAATTGGAACTATGATGTTTAGAATCCAGAATCATCTAGGACAGCCTGAGGGCAGGCTGCAATCCAGGACGGCCGAATGTAAGGAAGTTAGTCAACCTCGCAGTGATTTGAATCTTCCGCCGAACTTCGCAGCAGCCGAATATCCCTAGCGCTCATTATCGGCCGCGCTGGACCCAATGAGGGGCCGCTTCTGATGGTGTGGCGTATGCGGGACGACGGGAGAGACAGACCATCCTTGGCATCCATGATGGATGAACGTATCGTTGTTGGATCGAAAGCATTCGAAATAAACTTATTATTTTGCAAACGAGGTGTTAGCGAACTTTCTTACAAATATATATGTACGAACGTATATGTATGAACATGTATGTATAAACGTGATATATCCGATCTGACAGTGCATATATGCAATGTATATAGACAGTGTATAAAGCTTTTTTCATTCAATCGTAAGCTTCAATTACGAGCGTTAAGACATGCATCGAGTAAGAGACTACATACACCGAAAATCGGTCGAGCGAAAGGGGTACCGTCTCTTGCCGCAAGGTCCGTCAAATCCACTGCCGAAGAAGGAGGAAGCGAGATATTGAGAATATCCTAGGGAAAAAGCATCAAAGTCGCCAACGTCATCAACGCCATCAATGTCATCAAAATATAAACCATAAAGTATAAACATTGATAAACTTGCGAACAAAGAAAATACGTTAAAAAACGCGATAAAATGTGTCGCGACACGTTCGCAATTCTTGGAAAAAAAGGGGAGGGGTTACTCTCTCTTCGATACTAGAAGTTTTACCATATACGTCGCAATTTACGCGGGTACGATCAGTCTTGCGATATTCACTTGTACGAACGGTTGAAAAATGTGCTTCGCCAAAGAGAGTGTTACGTCCTGCAGACGCAGATTCTTTTCTTCCGAGAGAATCGGCTCCGCCGCAATTACGATTGGCGCCTGCGAGACGCGAGCAGGAGTCCCCTTATAAAAATTGAAAAACAGACCATCCAGGTTCCGCGAAAAACTCGTAAACGTCAATCAACCCGGAAAAATAACAACACTAACGCAGGCCTAAAAGGGACAAGATTGCGAAAAATATCACAAACGGACCTAAGTCACGCAATGATAAAAATTCAACCTATTGTCCGAAATGTTGACCAACAATTCCACCTTCAGAAAAACAAGCGCTGCGTCGCCACAAAAACCATAAAAACACGAGATAATGTCTCACAGCTGTTTACTTAGCCATATTTTCCGCCAGGATGACGGAATTTATCACTCGCTTAAAGCAATCTTGCCCCTTTTTAGAGAAAACATAAATCATTCCTTTTGTTCTCTAAACCTCTTTTAACAGTGTACTTTAGATTAACAACGATAGGACACCTTAAAAATCGTAAATCTCGCGCGACATTGCAACTAACTATTGCATCCTAGACAAAGGGCACTACGCCCTTTTTTCGGGGTATAAATAGAGGCACCGCGGAAGCGTAGATGCTCAGAAAATTTCTAACAGTTGCCGAATCCACGTCGCTAGTGCACAACATAAAGTTTAACAATAGC
>NW_017295884.1:1841328-1841723 GCF_001594075.2 Trachymyrmex cornetzi | reverse complement strand
TATATAAACATTTCGACTATTTACCCAATTATAGTGCGGTCTCAATCGTACAAGAACAAACGTGGACGAACTCCCTATCTCCGGCGGAGTTCGCGGAACCGTCCGGCATCCGACCACCCAATACCGGTAGAGCCGACCTGCAACCGCCCTACCGTAATCGTAATACCGCGGCCGCCCGAAAGGGTAGCTCCGGTAGCACCATCACCGCCCGGAAACCCGATCAATTACACACCGGTCTCATACTCGCCCTCACCAACACCTACACAACCACTCGACTTGACAATCCCTCCAATCCTCGACCCTGGCGTTCTCGAGATCCTTAATTACTCCCCCCGCCCTTCGAGGAACGATTCCTTCCTTCTCCTTCCTCTTTCGACCAGCTCCCAACTCACCCT
>NW_017295884.1:1837837-1840965 GCF_001594075.2 Trachymyrmex cornetzi | reverse complement strand
CACAGAAATTGTAGCAACAAAACAACTCACATACATCCGCTCACGAAACAAGTATTATAAAAAAAAACCAACATTAATCATGTAAGTTAGATTTAATTCATTTATATATATATATTTTTTTTTATTTTTCTTATAAATAAAAGTAAGTTTTTGTTCTCCTTGTAAAGTCGCATTCGATTTATAAATCGCCCCTCACGAATATTCCGTACTCCCGTAACGCCTAAGATTGCACGAGGTCCAGTCCCAAGTCAAAAGGATTAAGTTCCTTGACCTAAAAAGTAGGACCAACGTTCGCACTGTCCATCGGAACAGGTGTCATAGCGTCCCTTCAGGACGTTGACCCACATTCCGGGACTTTAAAGGAGTGCTAACGACTCACAGCTGTACGCTTCCGTGCGTATACCTGTGAGATTGAGTCAACCGTCCTTCCGTACCCTCTCCATCTTCCTCTCTCGCCAATCAGGGTTGGACGTAACAAGAGCAACACATCGTACGAAACGAAGAAGGACTGCAGTAACATATAAGTTTTAACGTTCTATACGCAAAAAAGAAACGTTTTTTTTAACATTACATACGTACACAGCATGGAGCATCGCGCGATGCGTTTACTGAGCAGACGTTACGATCTGACAGCTACGGGCTACAAGTATTTGGAAATTGGAATCAGCGTTGATCCACCGAGTTACGTGGAGATCGCCCTGAGAGATCATCGCGGACACGAACCGTCGCTGTCTCTCGAAACGTGGAAGGGCCTCTACGAGCAGCGATGGAATATTTACAAGATGCTGCGAAACGAATACAAGGACAATTTTATAAGCGTTGAACCGCTAACCGTTATAGTTTGCACGCTGAACGATGCTACGCTCGTACGCATCGATTCTTTGTTCGTACGCATGACGATGACCGAAAGACGCTACGCCGCATGTTTGCGTTTGACGGTTGTATTGATGTAACGTTCGAACGATTAGTCCGACTCGTCGATACGGTCGATGTCAAGTATACGCGATTCTCCAACATCGTGTCCGAAGACGCTATACGCGATAGCGATTTTCAATGGACATCAGTTCGTCGATTGCGAGCTATTAGCTTTAGTTTTTAATACACACGAAAAAAAAACCGAATGTAATATGTTGTGCCGCTTCACGGCACGGTTCGGGATCCACAAAGGACTCGGGAGAGGGTCGCACAAATAAGCACTTTCTTGTAGTTTTCTTTAGTAAATATATAACACATTTATTTATACAAGTCACAAGTTGTATTGATTTACGATCTCACTTGGCGTATCGTACTCGCGTCGCGATATATGTACGGTAATGCTTCGGACGTCGCGACGCGTTATGCTTATTACTTGACCGAATTTCTGATCGTCGACCGCAGATCGGGTCACGCTTATATTTGATATTTTGGGGGTCAGCCTTGGACCGTCCGAGCTGATCCATCAGCGTTCCGCTTATCGGACGAGATCGCGTAAACATCTGAGTTAGCGTTTTCTTTTGTTCCGAGTTTATTTGCCTTCAGGGTCGTCTTTTAAATTAATTTTATTGTTTATCTTATTTTAAATAATATGATTTCGTTCGTGTAAGCTAAACACGTATCGTGGCGCAATGGTCACTTGTGCAATATCGCACTCGTGACAAATAATATGTGAATAAAAAATTTTGTCGTTCACATCAAATATATGCCGTCAGGACCGTCCTTGTCACTGGCTGTTATGTCACTATACACTTGTCCAGCACGAAAATGTATCTCGGTTACTCGGTTTGCGCAGTACAAATAGCGCCTAGCGGGGAGAATAAAAAGAGTTGGCTAATTTAATATATGGATAAATTCTAAGATTGTGCTGATTTTATACTAAAAATATAACATAATATTATATAGAGAACAGCTTTATATGATAAATATTTTACAACTTTATAATAAATATTAAAAAATAAATATTTGTGATTACGTAAAAATGTATAGCATACTGTTGTACCCTTGGGTGAAGGATACAGGTAGGGGATTCGCCGAGGACCAGGACACACAAATAAATCACCCAATACAAAATAACACTTTAATAACTTTAGTAAATTCTTACAATATCACAATTAAATATTATGTGTTACACATGACATGTACTTTGCGATTTCGCGTCGGCCCGATTTTGGTTATATGATAATTCGCGTTCGCGTTGACTTTATGAATCGGACTTACATTTTATACGCGTGAGCGTACAATTAATTTCTACATTTCTGTTGCTAAGTTGCCTCATTCCTATTTTAATAAAATGATTATAGCTGCGGCTATAACAATACGAAAGAGTTTATACCGTAAAATTTTATTACATTTGAATGGAATGCGCAGTGCTTTGTGCTTAATTATTTAGTTATAACTATATTTATTATACGCAAAAGTTTTAGTGGATTTTTAGCGGTTTTCATTTAAAATCTGACGATTTTCTAGTGATTTTTGAAAATAAAACTGATGGTGAAACATATTTTACGTTGGCAACACTGTGCAGCACAAAAAAACGTTATGAAAGAATACGAGCGTCCCAAAAAAAAAAAATCAAAACTAGATATAAAGGACGTCCTCGTCGAGGAAGATATCGTCAACGGGGAGGGTGTCCTCGCCAAGGAGGATGTCTTCAACGGGGAGGGCGTCTTCAACAAGGAGGACGTCTTTAACGAGGAGGACGTCTTCAACGAGAGGACATGCTCGACGAGGAGGACATTCCTCAACGAGGATGACGCGTTTTTCTTCAACGTCTCTGATAATGATAATGAGCAGCAAGAGGACGCGGGCGGCCTTCTACCTTTCAACTTCAATAACGGTACATCTGAGGAATGTCACGAGTTTATGACGGGCATCCTACAATTATCCAATTGTATACCATCGGGGGTCGTTTCGAACCAACGAGTTCCAGCACTTCCTGCACTTCCTCGCGTCTCGGCAGAAAGAAAAAGAGGAAGTGCAAAAAGAAGCCGAAGAATAATAACTAGAGAAGGAGGAAGAGGATGAGGAGGGATGAAGGTAAGAGAATATTTATATATATATATTTTTTTTCTTTTTAAAAAATATATCATGTCCGCGTTACAGTACCGCGCCGTCCCTTTGTCTGTGTTACAGTACCGCGACGCATTTCGGGG
>NW_017295884.1:1836127-1836674 GCF_001594075.2 Trachymyrmex cornetzi | reverse complement strand
TAACGCCATCTGCCATTGAAAGTTTGCCTGCAGAGACGGTCGAGGAGGTGGTCTCTACATTGTTCCCTCCTCCTCGGACATGCGAGATTACGGAAATGAATATAAGGGAGGGAGACGAAGAAGTATTAGTCAGCAAACCTGAACTAATAACGGTAGGGAAGCGTATTGCAAGAGGTAAGGCACCGGGCCCCGATGGTATCTCGGGAGCGCTGTTAAAGGAGTCACTCGAAAGTATATCTCCATAGCTTTTGGCTTGCTTTGGGGAATGCTTGAGGAATGGTGTCTTTTCGGCGAAATGGAAAATGGTCAGATTGGTCCTACTGAGAAAGCCAGGTAAGACTGGGGATGCCTCCTCATCATTTAGACCTATCTGCTTACTTGACGAGTTGGGCAAATTGTTTGAAAGAATTATTGAAAGGATACAAGAAATTTTAAGAGCAGGGAATGGACTTTCTGATAGGCAATTCGGATTTAAACCAAATAGATCCACAATAGACGCGATTAGCTATTACGTGTTAAACTTAATTCATATCGTTTTTTCGTCTCG
>NW_017295884.1:1821390-1835448 GCF_001594075.2 Trachymyrmex cornetzi | reverse complement strand
GTAGCGATCAGCTGTAACGGTTTCATTTGGACCCAAGAGTTCATAATACAGCACACCTTCCTGATCCCACCAAACGCACAGCAAGGTCTTATGCCCGTGAATATTCCTCTTCGGCGTTGAAGCGGCTGGTTGGCCGGGGTATAACGGTGATTTTTTCCGCTTGGGATTATCAAAATAAATCCAGTTTTCATCGCCAGTCACGATGCGTCACAAAAAATTCTTTTTTCTTTGCCTGGCAAGCAAAGAAGTCGCAATAATCAAACGATGAAATGGCACTTTCTAACAACTCATGTGGTAGCCATCTCCCTTCCTTATGGATCTTTCTCATGGCATGCAAGCGTTTTGAGACGGCCATTGGAGTAACATTTAACTGTTTCGACAGTTCTAAAAGCGTTTGAGCTGAATTCTCATCAAGCAATTCTTGCAGTACGACATCTTCAAATTTTTTCGGCTGTCCTGGACGTTCTTTGTCTCTCACATCAAAATCACCGTTTCGGAAGCGTTGAAACCAAACTCTACATGTTGGTTCCGATGGAGGTTTCATCACCATACATTTCGGATAATAAGCGATGCGCTTCAGCTGCGGTTTTCTTAAGGTCGAAGTAGTAAAGAAGCACATGTCGAAAAAACAACTTATCGTGATTCATTTTCAATCGATTGGAAAATCTCTTTGGCGTCGAAAAATCTAACCTGTGAGGATTGAATCACTTTCAGCGATGTCTAAACTACAAAAGGCATGTGACTTCATCATCGAAACTCGTCAACGTTGAAGCAGAGCCCTCTAGTAGCGAGCGATAGGAATTGAGTTTAACACCTAATATTTAAGCAAAACTATAGAGGAGGGAATTAGCGAACATGAATACGTAGTAGCGATACCTTTGGATATATCGAACGCATTTAACTCCCTTCCGTAGGATATTATTCGCCAGGCGCTACGTGATAAGGACATTCCCGCGTATCTAGTTAGGATAATTGATAGCTACTTATGTGATAGATACCTTGTATATGTAAATAGAGGCGGGAGGTTATGCAAGAGAAAAGTGAAATGTGGTGTCCCACAGAGGTTGGTGCTGGGACCCACCTTATGGAATATAGGTTACGACGACGTCTTGAGTGAATCGCTTCCATATGGGGGAAATTATGCTATGCAGACGACACGCTACTAATAGTATCAGGACCGAGTTATAGGGAGACGGTAGCGGCGGCCAATATAGCGGCGATAGACCTTATAAGAGCGATTGAACAAAAAGGTTTAAAAGTTGCATTGAGCAAAACAGAGGCTATAGCATTCACGAGAGGGAATACCCCTACAGAGTATATCATAATAGGTAGTAATAACATAGAGATCGAGAAACACATGAAGTATCTAGGTATCACAATAGACACAAAATGGAGAACACTCGTGTAATCCTAACAAAAGCGGAGAGGATGGTAAGAGCGTTAAGCAGACTGATGCCTAATTTGAGGGGACCTGCAGAGAGCCGACGGAGTCTATATGCGGGTGTTGTGGTTTCGGTGACTATGTACGGGACATCGATTTGGGTGGAAGACATAGCAGGGAATAGAAGAATAAGTGACAGCGTCGCTCGTGTATGGAGAAGGGTGGCCTTGAGGATCATCTGTGCATACCGCACGGTATCGCACTCGGCAGGCCTCGGCTATCCTCTCCAGAATGATGCCGGTGAGGATACTTACTCTACGATATCGCGCGATGTATCTAAGAATTAAAGAAATAACAACGGAAAGTGGGTTAATACTACCTAGAGTTAGGAAAAGAATTAAAGTAATTGAGTATGAAAGGGCGATAGAGATGTGAAGGGGAGAACTCCTGTCTCTTTCGCCTTCGGCACCGGGTTATAGGGTACTGGAGGCCCTCACAGATATACTACCGGCTTGGATAGGTAGAAGGACAAGCGGACTAACCTTCCATATGACCCAAATCATAACCGGTCATGTATGTTTTCAAGAATATCTATACGAGATTCGTCGGGCCGAATCCCCTGCTTGCATGCATTGCGTGGGAGCGGTGAACTCGGCGCGGCACACGCTGGAAATTTGTCCCGCATGGGAGGAACAAAGGGCGGCGTTGTCAGCAATTGTAGGTAATGATCTGTTAATCGCGACAATCTTGAGGGCGGCTTAGAATTGATAAGAGGTGGGAAGATTTCAAAATATTTTGCGAAGAAATAATGAATAAGAAGGAAGAAGCGGAAAGGAAGAGGGAGCGACAGAGGGTTTTCCGCCTCCGTCGTCGTTGTTGAACATTTAAGAGTTATTACTGAAATGAAAGGATGAAAAACCCAAAAGAGATGGTCAAGGATGGCCCGAGAGATACAGTAGAGAAGATATTTCTTCGAGGGCGTGAGGGGCCCCTCTGTCGCTCCCTCTCCCTTTCCGCTTCTTCCTTCTTATTCATTATTTCTTGCAAAATATTTTGATCGTGATGAACAATCGATCCGGGGCCCCTCTCATTTGCCTAGAGTAAGTGCACTAGAAGGGTTTTTAGTTGGTAGGCACATCCCTTGGAGATCTCATTCGTAGGATCACAAGACATGCGAATCCAAAACGCCCAGGTGTACTAGGGCCCTTGGGTGTCTTCCCTAGCCATCATTTCGAAGTCCGGAAGCTGCTAAACAGAAGTAAGTTACTTCTTTTAATTATTTACCTCGCGAATCTAACCAGATCACTCTCTAGCGAAACATTAACCCCTCTCAGTCTCTACACTCTCAATTTTGCTTCCATAATTCACCTGTCATCCTTATCCTTCCACGTTCAACGATTTCTTCGATGAACTCTATATCCCTTATTTGGAAGTCCGCTTAATACGCGAGCTTTACTCTTTTATCTCCCTTCCTCTTGTTACGCAGAGCCTGATAATAAAGCATGTCACTTAATTATCGTAGTGAGTGATCGACAACGCGCACGCCCTTCCCGTGCAGCCAAGCAGCTACGCGCCCGACGGTTAAGAGAGGCCCGTCGCCTTTTGGAGGAAGCCTACCAAGAATTCCGCGCTAATTTAGATAACAGTTATGATAACAATAATTTAGATAACAATTATGATAACAATAATTTATTAGATAACAATCACAATAACGATAATTTAATAGATAATCATCCAGTCGAGAGTCCTCCTCCTCGGTCCCCTTCTCCTGCAATAGTTTATCCCGTCGCAACCCCTCCTCCTCGAACTCCTTCACCTGCTATTTCGGATGCTTTAACCGAACGTATTTTTCCTGACACCCCGCCTTACACTCCCGATTCCTCCATTCAGTCAGTCCCTCCATCTCCCCGTCCCGTCTCTCCCGCTGACTCATCATCAAACGTGGAGCTCTTGTATGAACTTCTCCCTCCTCGTCCTCGTTACCATTTCCACCATGGAAATCCTCAATCACTAGCCTCTCTTTTTTCCCGATTCCAAATATCCACCGAACCCCTTCCCCCGAACACTTTCACTATAAATTTCATAGATGCGGATCCTGACAGTATCCGGAATGCCATAACTGGCCAACCACCCGAAGTCCTTATCCCTGTTTACCTTCAACACTCTCCCCATCCTTTCTTAGTCCCCGTAGCCTTCTTCCTAAATTTCTTTCCTCCCTCCTCATGTATAATAAAAGAGATAAGATAAATACAACTTTAAACACACACACACACGCGAGCGGTTAGTTATAACAACAATTGTTTTAAGTAATATTACGATTTAAATTGTAGAATATAATTATAATTTTAAGTACCAATAGTCATACTGTACTTAAAATTTAACGTTAACAATAAAAGTAGAATATATTGAACATGATGGTCCTCAATCTACATTTATTTTAGGATTACAAGACCTCGTATCTACTCCCATCCCGCGTCAGAAATCGCATATGGTCCGGTCCTGAGTTATAAGGATTAAGTTCCTTGACTCTAAAGTCGGACCGACGATCGCACTGCTCATCGAAAACAGGTGTCATATCGTCCCTTCAGGACGTTGACTCATATTCCAGAGCAATAAAAGGTGCGTTCGACTCGCTCCATCCCTTTCCCGCGGATGCATGCGAAACATAGCGTCTGCTCTAACATCCTTCCATGCTTCTCCCTTCTTATCCTTTCCCTAAACCTATTCACCCACATTATCGGAGCTTGGACGTAACACTAACCAATAGTAAAAATCTGCAAAATTTATATTTCAGCATACAAAATGTATATTCTCTTATTATATATTTATATTTCAGGACATAAGAGTACGTAATATATACAGAATCTAAAATTTAATATTTGAGAAACTTACAACTGTTTGTAACTTATATCGTAGAGTAATATCCAGTTTTTATTTACAACCTGATTAAGCAGACCGTAATAATTGCGCTAGGAATATTGCGGTTCATTGAATCACAAGATGTGTTCGTGTTTGCTTGCGCTTGAGTTGTTTGCATCAGAGATGCAAAATCAGAGACGGTTTATCAGTGAGAAATGACAATAAAATTGATGATGAATCGACGTCAATTCGACGTCGATTTGATGATTTCGACGATCGATTCGATGTCGATTCCATTATCATTTCTCATTGAGTACGACATCGCGATCAACGCCATCAATCGGTTACTTGTCAGTCTTAGCGCGACAAGTAGCCACACACATAAGCATGAGTCGTCTTATGTCACAGACGGCTCATGTTTAAGTGTGTGCATTTCCGTGGATGCACAGGCTGTGTTCCAAAATTTACTGCCAGTACTGAAAATCTACAGTTTACATCACGTGTACTATAGATTTTTAGTACTGGCAATCAATTTTGGAACACAGCCACAATAGGAGAGTGAATTTTGAGCAAAATTTGATATTTTCCAGTATTGCCATCGCCATTATGCGAAATGCTACACTTTGTATTTTTACATAAGCTCATTGAACGCTCAGTGAGCGGTTGTCGTTTTGAATAATTTCTTATTTTCTTCTTCAATTTTACTGTTGATATTTATTGCTACAGAAAAAAGTGAGGAAAGTGAGTTTTGTATGGAAAAGTGAGGAAAAGTGAGATGTTTCTAAAAAAGTAAAGAAAGTGAGCCGTTCCCATGCCTGGATCTGCCAGTCGACTGGGGAGCCGAGGAGGGGTTCAAATGCGAGTCGCGCGCTGCATGATAGCAGCACAATCTGGTAATGTCGCATTTACGAAATATCGCAATGATTCATAGTGTACTACTGGTTCACTGTTGGACTACCTATCCTAGTTTTAAAATTAGAATTACTCAGAATTATGTGATTGATGATATGTATGTGAAGTGTTATAATATTTATTTATATGGAACTCTTATTAAATATATAATCATAATTGCAAACGTCATAAAAAGGCATTTAAGATTCGACACGGATGTAAATGCGTAAAATATAAACAAAGAATTTAATCTAATATACTGTTATTTATACTGAAAGAAAAGATTGGCTGCTGCAGCAAATTAGATGATTTAATATGGCATAGCATTTTTAATTGGTTGCAACAGTTTTTGGATGCTGCAGCCAATTGTTCGTTGTATTAGCCTATCCGTAATGTCAGTATAAGATTTCGATTGGCTAACGCAACCAAAAATTGGTTGCTACAGCCAATTAAAAATGCTATGCCATATTTAACCATCTAATTTGTTGCAGTAACCAATCTTTTCTTTCAGTGATATAATCGCATGTTTAATATTCGTATTAATACATTACATTATATTACATGTTTCGGCTTATTAAGCCCTCATCAAATTTAAAATAATGTATATTAAGCGGAGATACACAATTGTCTTAACAATCTTTTTGTCAAGTCTTTTCTAGAAAAATTCAATAAGCTGCTCGCTATATTATACAAAGTCGTATATATTGACAAAAAATAAGTTAGGATTAGTCACAATGTGGCAAATGGTATTATCCACTTTTACACAACTTTACTAAGATGATAATCAAAAAGTACGTCGCAAAGATAAAACATTTTCAACCTTTATTTTTGAGACGCTGTTAGGGTTGGGACACTGCTATATTTTTTCCGAGACACTTAGCGCCACCAATGTCAAAGCGTGACATTACTACTCTCGGTAACAGTAAACTTTTCAGAGCATTGCTCGTGTCAAAGAGAGGTTATAATAAGATTTGTGCTTTAATTCAATTTTCGGCATATCAAAAAGTTTTGTAGTGTCCGTAAA
This sequence comes from Trachymyrmex cornetzi, assembly GCF_001594075.2. Lineage (NCBI taxonomy): Eukaryota > Metazoa > Arthropoda > Insecta > Hymenoptera > Formicidae > Trachymyrmex > Trachymyrmex cornetzi. Next base: position 1,829,293 of record NW_017295884.1, on the reverse strand, counting down.
GAAGGTCTTGAAATTTGGACGGAAAATATGCTAATGCCGAAGTAAGTATATATTTCTATTATGTGGTTGACCATCAATAATTTCCCGAAGGGAAAAGTTCATTCCCTAAACTGTTTGTCTGTAACGTGTGGCGATATGAAATAACGCTTGTCGTCAGGGTTGGGACACTTTTGTAGTCAGAGTTGGGACGCATAGTAGTACCTATATTATAGGTTATAATAAGGTTAGGTTAGGTTTGGTATCTTATATAGGTTATCACCTATATAAAAATTATATAAAAATTATATAAAAATTGTTTGTTTTCAGAACTTCTCGCTACAAGCGAACGTCTGATCGAACGAATCAGAATAACGTTTTCGGGAAGATTTCGCGTCAATTTAAGTATAATTTAAGTATAATTGAATAAAACAGAAAGATGGATTCCATATTTGTTCGTAAAAAATTATTTTAGCATATATTTAGCCGATATTCTACAATGTCCCAACCCTGACAGCAAGTCCCAACCCTGACTACATTTTTTGTTTTTTTAATTTGTCTATAATTTTTTTTTTCAATGGTGCGCGTTGATTCGTCCAACGTGAAACTTTCTTATAATCATCCTAACTTTGAAATAAGACGACAAAATCGAGAAATTTCTAATTTAAACAAAAGTTATACAGCAAAGTCAAAAGGTGTCCCAACCCTGACGACATTCCCCTATATTAATGAAAAGTCACAATGTTCTACAGGTAACGTTCTTTGTGATTTCTAATTTTCGTTTTTTAATTTCCCGAGTTTGTAAATAAATATTACAACACTTTACATACATATAATCAATCACACACAATTCCGAAAATTTTAAAACATATATCTACATACATATATACTTTCCATGCTCCTTCAATTATAACAAATGTAAAATTTTATTGTTTATAGAAAAAAACATTCTTGTTTTATGTTATTCGCACATGTAATAGTAGTACCATTTGAAAAAATTAAAACCTTTCATTTTATACTGATAATTCCGTACATTGAAATGGCTAAATCGTGAAAATCTGACACATTTTAAAGAATTAAAAAAATTATCGCAGCTTATATAACATAAATTTGTTTGTTAAGACATGCACTCTATACTCAAACGTAATTTTGTAGTAATAAACCAAGAAAATAAAAATTCACGAAACGAGAAATTAAAAATTTCGTAGTTACAATTACTTTGCGAAACATTTGATTAAGCTATTTGTTTAGATCTCGTCGAGCTACCTCAAATTTAAAAAAAATTATATTTCTACGTCAATTTATTGCTAAGAAAGTGTAAGTTAAGTACATTTTAACGCATGAAATCAGGTACGCGTGAGTCGCCAAGCGGCCGGCCTATCCCCACTCGGCCGCGCGAAAGCTTCCCCACTCCACCCAACGCGCTACCTCGCTTGCGTTATTCAACTTTTCAATGGTTTTAGATAAACTTTTTCGACAGCAAAAAATTCGAGAATTTTTTAACAGCAAATGCGAATCTTTCTTGATAAATTAGTGCTAGGCGGAACTCTTAACCTTAAAAATTAGAGTCACAGTGATTTTTTGAAAAAAAAATTGTTATCTCGGCTTCTAATAATTGGAGGGTAACTTTTTTTTTTAAATTTGTAGAAAAATATCAGCTGTCGAATGCTTCACACGGCTATATGTGATAAATATTAACGGAATTATTCCATTTTTTTATACAAAAAAAGATATCTACTTTTCAAAATTTGTTTTAAAATAGTTTAATTGCAAAAAATCGTTTTGTTACTAAGTGTACGTGATAGTGCAACTCTTGAAGAAGAAAAATCACCCCTGCAAATTGCTGTGCGACTGCTCAAAGATGAAGAAATTAAGTTTTTCGCAGACAAGTTTTTATTGAATAAATGACTTTTTGCAAAAACTAATGAACATTTCAAATTCGTTCAGGGCTTGATTTTTTTGTCATCATGAGGGCTACATTTTACGAGAATTTCAAAGCTCCACGTTTCAATCTCGATGAATAGAGAGGGAATGAAAAAAACGCCTTTTTTCGGTAGTTTTTACTTTTTTTCTACTTAACAAATAGACCGATCTTAATTCCACGTCTCATTTTGTAGGTAGTTTGAATACCTACATTTTTTATACTGAACTTTTTCTTATACAATCGACATCTTTCGTTTCATAAGCGAAAAATCTGCTTTTTGCAACTATTCGAATTTTTTTCGCATATTTTCCACACGAGTTGCAAGTCTCAAACATATACATTTCTTTTCTAATAGCCTTCCGAACATTTTCGTGCAGAGAAATGTCAACTTACAATTTTTGCGCGTAAAGACCCTAATTCTACAGGACTAATGCCCATTTCCACCAACGTAGATTAACTTTAATTTCGGTTCAACTTGCACTTCGTCTTTTTCTAATTTAAAGATTAGAAAAAGATAAAGAGTAAGTTGAACCGAGATTAAAGTTAATCTACGTTGGTGGAAATGGGCATAAAACTCATTTACGAGTCTGCGATAATATAGAACTCTAGGTTGTTCACTAGTCTGAATTAAATAATTACCGAAAATATATTTGTTATAACGATAATTATCCGGAAATACGGACCACCCTCCGATGACCTTAACCTTGACATATGTTGTCAGGGTTATTACCCTGAGTGACTTTTAACAGGTTTTGGCCGTCGTTCGTTATTCACTAAAAAGTTATTAAGGAAAAGTTTAAAAAAATAACGTGTTATTTTTGCTAAACATAATATTAAACACTATTCTATACCCTTCCTTGCTTGAGACAAGAAGGACCTTGCTTTGCGTGGAAAATTGCGCGCCTCTTGGCAAGGGGGAAGCGGGATGAAAGTCGCTTTGTGTAGAAATCGCGTGCCCCTAAAGCATGGGGGAGAGGTGAGGTGAAAATCGCTTCGCGTGAAAGTCATGCGCCCCTGAAGCAGGGAGAGGAGTCGAGGTAAAATTCGATTCTCGTGGAAACTCGCGCGCCCCTGAAGCAGGGGACGGGAGGAGTGGGATAAAAGTCGCTTCACGTGAAAGTCGTGCGCTCCTGAAGCAAGAGGGGAGATGGGGTAAAAGTCACTTCAGTGGAAAGTCGCGCATCCCTGAAGCAGGGGGGGTGGGGGTGATAGAATGAAAGTCGTTTCGCGTGAAAGTTGTGCACCCCTTAAGCAGGAGGGAAATGCGATAAAAGTCGCTTCGTGGGGAAAGACGCGCGTCTATTGGTAGAGGAGAAGGTGGGGGTGAAACTCGCTTCTCGTCGAAAGTCGTACGCCCCTAGGCGGGGAAGAAAGGTGGATCTCCCTACGCGTAGAAAGCCACTATGGCTGCGTTCCACTTATCGCTCGCAATGCTCGCGAGCATCATTTGTTCTTGTTTAACATTTGATAAACGATAAAAATGAAATTTCACGGGCGTTATGAGTGTTAAATGAAACGCAGCCTACGTAAGCAAGGAAGGATATGGAATAATTTTTAATGTTATAGGGTGTTTGGAATTTAAATGTTAAAACTTTGAGAGCGTGTAGGGAATCGATAAACTCCGAAAAAAGGTCCTATAGAGATATGCTCGTTTTTACTTCGTTTTGGAGAAAATCGCAAAAAAGACAAACGTAGTTTTCATTTTTGTACTTTCTTATTACTTATTCACAATGAATACTACGACCGCTCACTGAGAACTTAGTGAGCTCTTGTTTCTGTTTGATCTATATTTTTTAGGTTTAACGGAATATGCCAATTAGATGCAAGAGTTCACTGAGCGGTCAGTGAGCGGTTGTAGTACTTAATGTACCCATTGAATTTATTCACTTCCTTGATGTAGATGTTCAAAATGTTATAGGAAATATCTTAATAAATGTTCTTTTACGTTTGATAGACACTGAGGCCTTTTATTATAACAAATGTCAAGACAGAGATAGGTTGACCGTTACCAATAAATGTCAAACTCACTAATTTCTGTATATAACCGTTCTCGAATTTATTCGTAAAGTCGCAGATGGTCTTACACAAACTTCATGTTAATAAGCACAAAGTAATCAAACGCGTGAGACTGCGTCTAACCAAGCGAGATGCTCTGGAACGAATTCGGAGTACGATTGCTCCAATAAACGAATGCTCCAATAGTACGGCTAATGGCGCGAGTCCCGCGAATGTAGGGTAAACTCGGGTATGATGGCCATAGTTTTTTGCAAAAAACATACATTTATTCTTGTTACTTTTTAACAATATTTGGGATAATACTTTCACTGAAGCTTAAAGTAATAAATACTATCAAAATTAAAGAGAAAATACTTAACAGAACTTTAATTTTATCAAAATATTACAAAGTATGCATTGGCCATCTTATCTGATTTTTAGGGAAAAGATGGCCATGATATTAAGATAGCCATAGTATTTATAAATAAATAGTGAAAATAAAAGTATTAATTATAGCTCACTTTGCAATTTACGTACTTTTATTGTGTATGTAATGTTGATTATGGCAGCTTAACTGTAATTTATTAGACATTGTAACAGTTTTTAGCAGACACGTGCAAAACTTTACAGATAGCCGAAAGAAAAAATATTAGATAATATTTATAATATTGTTATTTTAAACAGTGTACTCATATGAACTATTGTAAATATTGATTATCTTTAAGAATGACTATAAAAATGCATTATTTATCAATTATTGGAGAAATTATGGCCTATGGCCATCTTTTCCGTTTGGCCATAATACCCTAGTTTACCCTAACTTCTAGAGTTACGGATATTGAACGGTATAAAACCAGAGTACGAAAAGATCGCGAACGATCTGAACAACTTAGATACTTGATCGCCAGTAGAGATCCTATAAGCCAGAGTTTGGCGAATGTGGACCAAAAATGACGGATAGAAAAAGATAACAGATATTGCTTTCTCGTATGAACGCATGCGCAAAAAGTGTTAGAATACGTGAACAGGTAATACGTGACAAAATACCTGAATAAACCAATCGAGTTGATCAATTGGCCGAATTGTGCAATTGTAATTTGTTAATTTTCTCTTCGTCTGAGATCTCGGAACGATTTCTAACCTCTTTGGCACAGATTTTACTCATCTGCTTGTAGCTATCTATCTCTTTCTTTTCTTCGCACTCGTTTTCCGACAATGTACGAAGCTATCCGAAGAATATCGAATGGACCAAGGTAGAGAACCAATCAGAAGTTGTACCCGCTTTTACTAATGTCACGTCCGCAACAGTCTCAAAATTTTTTAACAGACCTACTATTGCTGGATTCACACTGCATCCGATTTGCGTTGTACGAAGCTCTTCAACCAATCAGAAAACAGAATTCCGATGATGCGAAGCAAAATCCATCGGAATCCTGTTTTCTGATTGGTTGCAGAGCTTCGTACAACGCAAATCGGATGCAGTGTGAATCCAGCATAATAGCCCGAGTGGTACACGCGAGCATCGCTAAGAACGTACCTGACGCTTCTCCCCATACCTACCAATGGCACGGTCAATGGAAGATGGCCTTAGGGATGCCCATGGAAGAAACGTAGAGAGATATAGCATTTTCGGGGTGCACTGGCTGCACTCAGTGTCAAGAGCGTGTTCGATTGGCAGTGCCAATGCGCACTTGGCTAGTGTCACGTGTTCATTTGATCGCACGACACTCTCGTAGTGCGCACTCAGTGCGCACTAAGTGGCACGAGATATTTTGACGGTGCCAGTTCAGTGCACGTTTTATCACAGTTAAGGATATACATAGGGACAAGCAAATCTGCGCAGTTGAATTGAAAACGGGATCTTGTCCCTACTCTTAATATCTTTTACTGTGGTTTTGTAACATTTTGTTGAACATTGCTTCAAAGTGAACAAAAATGAGTTTCAGCTTTAGCACTGAAAATCTTGGCGTATTCTTTTGAACTTGCACTATTCAGTGCAACCCATGGAACTCGTCCAGTGTTGGTGTGAACTGAGTGCGCACTGGTGCGCACTAACTTTTGCCCAATCGAAAACGCTAATAGTAGAATGTACCCGCGCTGGGCACAGAACGGACACGCGCGAAGTCCGTCTCCTCCATTCGCCCGACCAATCACCGCACCTATCTCTAAGCGTCGCGCGCGAAACACAATTCGAACTCTAGTTTAAGCCTAGGATAAAGCCGTTCAAGAGCGGAATTAATTATACACTGAGAAAAAAAAGTTGCTGCTTCAAAAAAATATTAGTTGATTCAACTAAATGTAGCGGTCACGGACTGTCGAGCAAATATTTGTTAACTCAACTAAATATTTGTTAATTCAAACAAATAACATGTTTTAATTTACAAGATTTTGTTAATCTAAATATATAAATATTCGAACTAAATAATCATTACGAACTAAACGCATTTAGTCAATTTAACAACTTTTTTTTCTCAGTGTAACTATTAAATATTGTAATCATTAGTATCGAATATACATTTGATCAATTTGATTCGAGTGCGTGGTCGCTGATAACCGTACCCTCCCGTCTACGCTTAACAACAGTGATAATACCATCGATACTCACGAAGGGGCGATCGAAACCAACGGTCTATCAACGCGCTGAGCCAGGAAGAGAAGCTGGCCGAGAGTCAATAGAAGTTTTTCTCCTTCAACTATTCCCCTTCTTTGAATCGCATAAGGAACACCAACGGGCACTTGGCGGGAGTTTATTAGGTACGTAATTTTTCCTTATTTTCCGCTAATCAAACAACTCGTTAGCGGTGAGCCGCGGCTAGCATGTGTCCCGTGCACCCGCGAGCGGGGGTTTTGATAAACGCTCAAATACTCTCAATCAGTCCGTACTCCACGTGGCTAAATAGCGCATGTTGTGTCTCTGCACTATTCTTCCAACATAAAAAAAACCGCAATCAAATGCCCTGAATGTTACACTTCCGCGCCGGTGCTCGAAAAGGAGAACTACCAGGGAGTTCTACGGCACTCCATCCATTTGGGGCTAACCGAAAGATTCGAGTCTTGCAGCGTATGCTCGGTATTGACCGTTACCCTACATGCCCTCGAGAGCTGCTCTGATTGCCCTGAATTACTAATTAAGTTCGTCGTTTATTCAGAAGGGACGGGGGAACAACCGTGGAACGAAGCGGAACCAACTATAATCGCGATATCTAGCGCTCGGTTGTAGCCAATCAGTGGACTGGACAAATTCTACCGCGGAAATTTTATCATCCAGATCGCGAATTAGGCATCCCACCATAGCCTCAGGATAACGCCGATACCGGGAGTCGGCCGGCGCCCCCTTGAGACGTAACACAATTGGCCAAATTGTGCAATTGTAATTTGTTAATTTTCTTTTTGTCTGAGATCTCGGAACGATTTCTAGCCTCTTTGACACAGATTTTACTCATCTGCTTATAGCTATCTACTTCTTTCTTTTCTTCGCACTTGTTTTCCGATAATGTACGAAGCTATCCGAAGAATATCGAGTGGACCAAGATAGAGAACCAATCAGAAGTCGTGTGCCCGTTTTCGCCAAACTCTGAAGGCCCGTCTACAATACACGGAGTAAGAAATTGGCCATCACAGTCGATTATTCTTCTCACATTCGACTGTGATTGGTCAATTTCTTACTCTTACTTCTTACTCCGTGTATTGTAGACGGGCCTTGAGGGTGCCGTCACAGGCGTTGTCTACAATACACGGAGTAAGAAGAGTAAGAAATTGACCAATCACAATCGATTATTCTTCTCACATTCGACTGTGATTGGTCAATTTCTTACTCTTACTTCTTACTCCGTGTATTGTAGACGGGCCTTGAAAGCCCGCATTCACATTAAGCGTATTTTTAGAAAAATGCGGAACTAATGCAACCAATTGCTGATTGGAATTTCTGTTATACATTCTAACAGAAATGCTAAATGAATTTACGATTGGTTTTCGTAACCTACGCATCTCGAAAAGTACGCCTCATGG
>NW_017295884.1:1817489-1820272 GCF_001594075.2 Trachymyrmex cornetzi | reverse complement strand
AGACGGTGTCGATCCAGTGCAATATGGAAGCGGGGCATATTGATGCCAGTTTCGAAACTCTTTATTATTAATTATGATTAGCACTTCAGCTGCTAGATGTGCTGTCCTCATCATCATCCAGTAATGACGAAGATGAATTGTGTAGACGGTGTCGATCCAGTGCAATATGGAAGCGGGGCATATTGATGCCAGTTTCGAAACTCTTTATTATTAATTATGATTAGCACTTCAGCTGCTAGATGTGCCTCATCATCATCCAGTAATGACGAAGATGAATTGTGGAATGAAAATAAACGAAAAATTCCAAAAATTAAACGAATTAAACCGTGAAATATTCGATACATTTTATTGTGCTATTGATAAAATAAATTTTGGGCATTTTATCAATTGAGATATCTCACTTTTATATTTTTAAGATTAGAATAGTGTACAACAGCCTTAATGTGCACTGAGTGCGCACTAGTGCAACCAGTGAAATACGCTATGTGTGTTAATATGCATATGCATATGCTGTGTATACAACACATGTCTACTGATTATCTATGTCAGTCCTATCCAATTTGAGCTCCGGAGCCAAAACGCAAAACCATCTACGTAAAAACATTCAATGTCAGATGTCAGGAGTATATAATACTTATGAAGTGTTGATAAACGTCACTTAGATGCGTATCAACACTTTCCCCGAAATTATACACACATTGAACTTTTTTGCGTCGATGGCTTTTCGTTTTGGCTTCAGAACTCAAATTGGACAGGCCTGGTCTATATAATATTAGATTAGCTATAGGTAACCTAATATCACATAAAAAATCAGAGACTCAAAAAGAAAGAGAAAACTTTATTCCGAACCAAAGACATAGAGAATGGACTGCGCGATCCGTATCTAAGTAGTGTATCAAATGTGGTCGACAATAATGAAAGAGAGGGCCGTGGGAGACAACCAAGTTGCCTCTCATTCTCTCTCCCATTACACCATTGAATGGAAAGAGATAGAAATGGCCGTCTGCTACGGTCCCTCTCTCTCATCCCTATCGACCATTTTGACACACGGATCGCGCAGTCCATTCTTTATGTCTTTGTTCCGAACAGGGAAATATTAAACCACCGAGAGAAAGACAATTTCGATGTATCTCTTTCCGTAGTCGAGAACCGAATACACATATTCCGTCATATTGTTGCATTGAAACATGAACCGCCAATACCCATGTAGCATAATAAGCGCTTTGCGACTTTGCGTAACCAATCACAAGTCATTATTTCATTAAGGTTAAAATCACACTAAAACTAATTTCATAAGATTTTAATGTCGTTAATCAATATTTCCAATAAGAAACGCATTTAATTTAGTATTTAAGTACCTGATGATAAAAATAAATGATAAAACAATATTTAAAAGATTATGCACAAATTTACTATTCATTCCGTTTACGCTCATTCCGCTCCACGGGGATAAAAGAATTCAAAGCCGCGTAACGAAAACTGTAGAACGTTTATAATTGGTTCTCCTCTCGTTCTGCATTATGCTATTCCGTTGCATGGGTTTGCACCCAGATTATAAGATCTCTAATTGCCAGTGCTCTAGCGCGCGATATAATGGAATTGCGTAATGTTGAGACAAATAAAACAAAATCTATTATTTACGCACTTATAAATGCGTAAATATACATAGATATCAAGATAAAAAAAACAATAACGTGCGATTAGCGTGCCCTGTTCACACGATGCAGAAAAATGATAGTAAATGCGTTAAAGCAGTTTAAAAAATTACGGGATTGTAAATATTAATTGTAAAACATAAAATACTACAACAATAATAATTGTTTTTACAATTTGAAAAACTATATTTTATTTTAAGAAGCAAATTATTAACATAAAGTGAGTAGATTTTAAATTATATTCATGCTGGATACATCTTTGACGCATCATGTGAACATAGCACACAAAACTTACGTGATAGAAAAATACGGAATAACGCTGATTGGTTGCTTCAATGACGAATTTCCGTAGTCCTTTCTTTCTATTTCGCACTGGATGATTTCACCTTTATCACCATGCTATATCCCGTAAAATCTTACGATGTTGACCTCTTGTCGCGGAAGCCATACATGAAAACCATATCAGCATATTCAACGTTAGAATATGTACGCGGCATATTGTGACACGAGTAATTCACTCAATGACTTCTGACAAGTAACTGACGAATTTACAGGAGAAAAACAGAAATGTATACAAATAAAAAGGTTTATTTGAAAACGGAATTATTATTATTGTTTTTCTGCACGATTTCAGCGACGATAATACTTCAGAGGCAGTGCGAGAATAAGGCATCTATGTTTTATATTTTTCGTAATTTTCTCCAAAATACAGCAAAAACAAGTATATCTCTACAGGACTTTTTTTCATAGTTTATCGATCTACTACACGCTCCCGACATTTGACATTTAAATTCCAAACACCCCATATATAGTAGAAATTAGATGTTATTTTTCAAACTTTTTTAATAACTTTTGAATAATGACCGACAGCTAAAACCTATTGTAGATCACTCAGAGTAATGACCTTGACAACATGTATCAAGGTCAAGGTCATTGGAGGGTGGGATCCGTAGTTTTCTACATAATTAATTTTATAAAGGCTAATTTTATCCCTAAAAAAAACTTTTTATTAAAAAAAAAGATATGCCAAGTGAATAAAAAAAGGTATCGAATATCTCGAAAAAAAAATGTTTTATGTACAATTATATAAAAATTATAATAAAAATATATATAATTTTATATAATTGT
>NW_017295884.1:1811622-1817460 GCF_001594075.2 Trachymyrmex cornetzi | reverse complement strand
TTATATATAATTATATATAAAATATTTTTTTCCTGGGATTACATTTTTTTTAATAAAAAATGGATACCTACAAAATAAATGCAATTAGCCAAGTGTTTCATAACGCAAGACACATAAGACAGATTGAAAGTGACTAAAATGATCAATTAGATTATAGTGAAGAGAAAAACTTGATGTGTCCAGGTCGCATTAAAATGCAATATTCTAGGATCAATATGTTTCCATAGGAAATTATTGCACTACGAATTAATAAAAAGGTTATTATATACAATATTCTGCAGATATACACAATACATGCAAACAATTATACAACAAAGAAGATATATTATAATAAAGTGAAGAAAAAGAGCATGAAACCACGACACCAGTTGTTTTCAGTGATATTTAATATATTCAAATTTTAAATTCATTAAACGTTTCGGCCATTATCTGGCCATCTTCAGTAATTCTACATTAGTCCCGCATTAGTACATAATTATAATACAAATCCGCAATCTTAAATCTATTCAAATAAAATTACAAGTCTTCTCTGCATTGTTATTGAGCGTCTATTCCGTAATTGATGATTATTTTTGTAGACTCATTTCAAATTGTAGGGGTAACGAGAATTTCCAGATTCTAATATAAATTGATATAATACAATTAATATCATCTCTGATTAATTATCAAGATATTACAATATACCTGTTATTTTAGCAATTCGTTGATATTTGTGTATCATCATAAGAGCTCTGACAAACGGAATGGAGCACCGTCTTGAAGCGTATATAAATTGTGTATCTTTCGTCTGTTATGTTTCGGATATATATACGCGGCGATTTCGCGAATATTCTAGGGCTGCGTTCGGTAATATCACTCGGGTGCCCCTATGTATCACCTTATTCTTATTTAACATTGGGTGAACAACAAGGATAAAACGATACACAGAGTCACTTGGGTGATGTTTCCGAACGCAGCCTAGAACTGTTCTTTAGATTGAGAGAGAAATTTCAAACATTTAACAGAGGCAGATGAACATCGGGCAATCTTTCCGTATCGCTTTGCTTATTTATGCTTATCTTTTGGCTTTTTATGTGTATCATTTCCGAAATACTTCTTTTATATAATGATTGTTCTATATCTAAAATGCTAACATTGTCCCAATCTAATTCGTGCGTATTATTCACCTGATGGAGCGAGACAACCGACATTGCATCATTGGAATTCCTTATGTCAGCTTTGTGTTCTTTAATACGTGTTTTAAGCTTTCTTTTTGTTTGGCCTACATAAGAAGATTCACAATTCAAACAGTTTATTTTATACACTACCCCACATTGATCATCTCTACATAAGCTATCTTTTCCGGTTTTTATGAACCTGTTCATTCCATTTATTGGTTTATAAGCGATATTAAACCCGTTACTCTGTGTAATCTTTTTAAATTTCTCAGATACATTATTTAAATATGGGACAACAAAATACTTCTTTGCAATGTCACTATCCTCGTTATTCCTATTTGTATTAGTTCTATTTTCTAAAGTTTTTATTCTGTTAATGATAATTGAAAAAATGAATTGTAACGGATACCCGTTCATTAATAAGGTATGAATCAAGTTAATGATATTTTTTTCTTGAAATTTCGGATGCGATAATTTTATTATTTGGTCAAGTTGCCCAATGATTACGCCCCTCTTATGTACTATAGGATGGTTCGAGTAAAAATTTAAATATCTCCCCGAGTTCGTTGGTTTTTTGTACGTGTCCAGAACTATTGCTCCATCCTGCTTCATCAATTTGACATCTAAGAAATTTATGCCACTCTCATCACCAAATTCTACCGTAAATTTAATTCTTTCATGATAAGCATTAAATGCTTCTAGGGTAGATTCTACTTTATCACTTTCAATAGACGATACAATGTCGTCAACATATCGGAAATAAAAATCAGTTACAATGTTATTATTATTAAGAACTTCATATTCTAAATTTTGCAGTACTATTAGTTAACCTTAATTCCTGCCATTTTTCGACTCCAAAATTGATTTGTTTCAAAGGGAAATATCTTAATCAAAGTATTATTAATAAAGTATTATTAATTAGTAATAAAGTAGAAAATGAAGGAAATTACTTTAATTAAGGTATTCATTCATCTTCCCTTCGAAACAAATCAATTTTGAAGACGAAAAACGGCAGGAATTAAGTTTAACACCTAATATGTTCGCTAAAATCGTAGAAAGTGGAGATCCCATGAGCATGCCAAAAATCTGTTTCAAGATTTTATTATCAAATTTAAAATAAGTGGAATTGATAATGATTGAAACAGCGCTTAAAAACTCGTGGATTGGTGAAGTTTTATTTTTTATGTGAATCTATCTTCGTTCTATGCTTTTTATAACTAATTCGGTAGGAATGTTGGTATACATAGATACCACGTCAAACGATACAATACTAAAATTATTCGTCATTACAAATCCACTGAGTTTTTCAGCTACATCAAAACTATCCTTTATATAACTAAAACTTCTTTTGTTACCTTCTTCTATCATATTTTTTAAAAGAGTAGCTAATGGATAAAAGGCGCTTTAAACAGCTAACTATCATTCTAAGAGGGTGTCCATCTTTATGAATTTTTGACAATCCATAACATCTCGAGAGTATTCCGTCAGATACATATAATTTTTTATAAGTATATTGGTCAATATAGCCCATATTTTTCCATTTAGTTAAAATATTACGTATTCCGGTTGTTATTTTATTGGTAGGATCTCTATTAAAAACTGTGTATGTATTCTGGTCCGCAAGAATTTCATTCATTTTGTTCTTATAATTGTCAAGATTCATTACTACCGTTGTATTGCCTTTGTCCGCTCTGGTGATAAGAATGTCAGGGTTCTCTGAGATGAATCGTTTAACTTCGTTCACACCTTCCCGCAATATATTATTTTCAGAAGTTCTTACAGAATTTAAATTCATAGATTTCAAAACCGGAATTGCCTCATTTCTAATATTATTACACAACTTATCATCAACTTTGAACCAAAGAGGTTGCTTTCAATGTGTTTTATAAATTCCAGTGTAATCTTCTCTTTATTATTAATATTATTTGGCAAGCTAAATTGACCTAATTGTAACACAACTTTAGCCTTATCGGAATAACTTTATCACTGAGATTAATCAACCATTGTTCATTTACGTTGTCAATCATAAACTTAGTTTCGAAAATATCAGGATTAATATTAATAATTTGTTTATTCTCATGTTCTTTAATGATAATATCTTTGGTTGTTATTATATTTCTCGACGAAGCTGTAACCTTGGTCGATCGACTCATCTCAGATTCCGTACGATACAATATGTTGTACTTGATATTTTTATATATAAAAAAAAATTCCCTTATTATTTAAATAAGAGTTACGCAAATTATTTATTTTTTTATTGATTCTTTCGTGTTCTTTATACCATATCCTATTAAAATTAGTTTCTTGTTGATAAAAAATCTTACCAAGTAATATATGCGATAAAAAACGAGTAACGCGTAACGTATTAGTAACGCGTTACTCGTTACTCATTACTTATTACTTATTACTTATTTAGGCCCAGTTTCACAACTGACGGTTAACTCTTAACCGAGATTCAACTTATTCATTATCTCTTTTCAATTCTAGAATTGGAAAAAGTTGAGAAATAAGTTGAACCTCGGTTAAGAGTTAATCGTGAGTTGTGAAACTGGGCCTTAGTAAGGAAACACGTACGTATTGGTGATAAGTTACTTTTCAAAGTAACTTTTCCAATCTTAGTACAATCTTAACATTTAGTTAGTTAGCGTTACCGTCGCTAAAAATTGCAACGTCATTATCAAATTGTTTATTATATAAAGTAACGGCAAAGTAACGAAAAAGTAACGTCTGCCAACCCTGTATATTATAATATATAAGTGCTTACTAATCTTATAAATTCATTAACCATAATGTTTCTATATATAAATTTTATCAATATTATTACATATTATTTATCCATAATATATATCTATTATCTATGAATATATGTCCCACAAATTATATCACTATATACATACATATATATTATATTCATATACAAATGTCTATTATTTTTATATTTTAATTTATAATGCAAATACTATGTTGAAATAATATATTCAGAATAATATATACAGAATTGCAATTAATGTGATCTGCACACCAAGTTTTTTCTTCACTATAATCCAGTTGACCATTTGAGTCACTTTCAATCTATCTTAAGTTATGAAATACTTAACTAATTGCATTAATTTCGTATCCGTTTTTTAAAAAGAATATAATATTCGATACCTTTTTTATGCACTTGGCGTATATATTTTCTTCTTTAAAGAGGTTTTTTTTTTAGGGATTTTACATCTTTTTTTTGTAGATTTTTAAAAACATAACTTTGTCGTCGTCGTCGTCCGACGTCATTATCATTATCGTTGTATCGTCGTTGTCCGTCGTGGTGCGTGAACAATTCTAACATATTAATGTTATGTTAATGATAATTGGTAGAACAGATATTTTTCTCTAACGTGTACCTCTTATTTTTTAGGTTCATTTCCATTAATCAGAATTCCATTCGTTAGAAATTAGATACACGTTAGAAAAGAATATCTGTCCGACCAAATGTCATTAACGTAATATCAATGTTATAATTTTTCACGCAATTATGTAACCGTTATATACACTCGCATTATATTGAATTTAATATATTGATATTAAGTGAGAAATTATAACATTGATGTTATTTTTGTTGGTATTTACGGCAGTTACATTATAAAACATTTGTATGAACGCTTCGATACTGACCTCACACAGTACAGCTGATTTTGAAGGTTTCCAATCAGAAATTCCATTTTTGTCTCAATTTAGAATCTTGGGTAAATGTTGTGCGTCAATATCCTTCTTTATTAGAGTTTGTGCATCTTGGAGCACTGCACGTGGCAGGCATTTTAAAATATGCACAAATCCTGTTCAGATATCTGAAATGTAAGAATTCGTAATTTTATTTCATGTATATATGTACAATAGAGGAAGGTATATACATCCAAGATTAATATGTATCACTTACAAAGACCTTACCAATTGTAAAATTGAGGAGGAAATTACAGCACAGGCGTACTGCGATTTTTGCAGTCGTCTAACCTAAATACTGGAATGGCATACCCCCACCATGGCTCTATGGAGCTTTGATGTCTAGGTCCAATCAGAGGAAACCGGGTCACGTGATGCAAATTATCACTCTCTCCCTGTGAGGCTCTCTATGTATCAGTGGTAGAAAACGTTATCTTGTGATACTATATATATACTATATATATAACTGACATCTCATACTGTTCTAACATCTCGTTATATGTACAGCGTATTGTAACAGATCATCGTTAACCTGATTTTAATGTAAGTTTTTATAATATATATATAAATATATATATAAATTAAATATACAAGTCAAACTTCATTAAAAACTTACATTAAAATCAGGTTAACGATGATCTGTTACAATACGCTGTACGTATAACGAGATGTTAGAACAGTGTGAGATGTCAGTTCGCAAGGAGAATGTTAAAATCTGAAATGTGATAAATAAATAAATAAAGTATAAATAAAAATAGATACAGAGGTTCAAACAAAGATATAGAAACAATAATCATTCGTGACCAAATCATAATACAAGGGTTCTAATAAATCGGTATAATTTTAAAGGTTTAGATGTTTTTGTTTTTAAAAAAAAATCCGAAATTAATCTTTTATTAAAACATTTTTCCTCATCAAAAATCAATATGTTCCTCTAATCACCCTCTCTCTCTTAATGTCATCCTTCCCCGTCTCTCTCTCT
>NW_017295884.1:1804356-1811610 GCF_001594075.2 Trachymyrmex cornetzi | reverse complement strand
CTCTCTCTCTCTCTCTCTCTCTCTCTCTCTCTCTCTCTCTCTCTCTCTCTCTCTCTCTCGCATCCACACTTTTTCGTTCTCTCATATATACATATATACACACCCTGCACGTATAGACAAAGGTAATGAGAGATCCAAAATCTGTGAATAATGAATAGTTTAATCATTAAACTTTAACGGTTTGGATACCTAAACGGTTTGAAACAGATTCGGATCCAAAAGATTCATTTCAATTGGATATTTTATCTCGAATATCCGGATACCCGAATAATCGTCAACCCTAATTTTTATTTTATGAACAATTTGTTTGAAAGGCATACACCACAAGCGCACGATAACAATAGAGATATTTAAAAATTATATTTCATACGAAAAATTACAATACACGTTTCGGTCCTAATCGGACCATTTTCAGTATTAACAATATTAACGTACATTAATTAGCGTCTTTACATCTTAAAGCAATTTTTACAAAATCTTTTACGGTTAATTTTATAAGATCTTTTAAACTCCTATCATTGAAATTATTACCTTAAAATGTCGTTATAAAATAACTACCGTTTCTACGAAATTTCAACAAAAAACAGCAGACATTATTCCATTCTATGCTTTATCAGACAGTCCGCTTGTTTATTCAGTCTCATCCAAGATTTTAGTTGTATCGCCTAATTCTAATAGATATGACATAATTAATTGATCATAAACTTAAATTAAAATGAATAATACAAACAAATTATTTATATGATTTCGTACCTGTACAATTATATCAACTTTCATTATCAGTCAATTTTTAAAACATCGTAAATTATTCTTAGATTCAATAATAGAACACAAAGCTTCATAATTCTAGTTAAAAAAACCAACTAATAAATTAATAACCGACAACTATGCGATACAAATCATCCTAAAATGCACATGTGTTCAATTATCTTAAAATTCCGTTAATATTATCGAGACGTGGATAACGTATTTTCTCACACCAATTGTGACCGCTTACTAACCTCTTTACTCAGATTCTCAACATATATATTGTAAGTTGAACTTCTCAAATTGAAATATTGTTTAAAGAAATCTATCTAACTTCTGATCTGTAAGAATTACTTTATTAAAATTGATCGAGAGACAGATATAGATGAATGAGGACTCTCTTTATTATTTCTGAGAGACTTATTCTTTTAATACCTTGCGTTTAATTTCGAAGGCAGTGTGAGAAGTATTATCTCCTTTAGTGTCAGAATAAAAATAGGAGAATTACAAGGAAATACTGGAGTAGTATTTAGGAGTTAAAGAGGCGTAATAAACAGTCACGGTATAATTTAACCCGATCACTGACTTTATTCATCACCACTTTAGAACAAAATCGAAAATATATTTATTACGGTATTCAAACGTATAGTATAATGTATACTAATACAACAACGATAGCTAACGCGTCTCGTCTAATTGACGAAGTGCGCTCAAGCTGGCTCAAGCGGCTTTTATCGTTGCAAAAATTTCTAGCGCGATATACGTGAGCGCAACGTCGCTCCGTTTCCGTTTTGGAGCAGCGTGAGATTGACACAGATGTCAGCAGCTTGCGGTAATGAGATAACTATTAGATTCTCGAACTTTCTTACAGTTCAGCCATGCTGCAACTCTTATTCGGCTTCGAATAAGATTTTTTTTTTGCTGCAAACATCTACGCCAAAATATTATAACTATACATTGACATAATTAAAAGTAACAAAACTTAAATTTAATCGCTGAGTAGCGTAGGAAATATGTACAGGTATGCTGAAAAGATAACAAAATTCTTTATGTCTTTACATCTAATGGCCGGTTCTATCACACCGGTCGCATCCATGGCTTTAACTTGTCGGCCGATAACACCGCAGTATATGGTTTCGACGACAGGTTAAATCCAGGCACATCTTTAACTATGTAACGATCAAAATCCAGCACCTTGGCGATTTGGTAGGGCCCTTTATAAGGTGTATCAAATTTGGATTCTGCCCTACTTTTGCGTGCAGATTTCTGATCATTACTTGATCGTTTAATTTATAAATAGTTGGCGTGACATGTCGTTTGTCGTAGTACTGTTTATTGTACTGTTTTATTTTTTCGTTAGTTTCGACGGCTAAATCTCGATCGTGATTACGTTCTATTTCGAGATTCACATCTATTTGTGATAGATCGCTAACGAGTTCTAAAAGAGATGCGTCCATGTGGTTACTTTAATCGTAGCCGAGAAATAATTTTGAAAGTATTACTAATACTTTTATTTAAAGTGTTATTAATTATATACTGAGTTTTGTGTAAGCAACTCTTCCAATCATCTGGCGATTTGACTAGTTTTTTTAAGGAGGATTTTAGAAACCAATTCACCATCTCGACTAGTCCATTTGACCATGGAGAAGCTACCGCTACTAATCGATGTTGCCATCGATTCCGTGAAATGCTTGAACTCGTTAGATGTAAATGCCGATCCTCTGTCAGTGACTATCGTCTTCGGTTTTCCGAAGGTATTGAATAAGATTTTGAGATTGCGATTAACTTCTTTTGATTTGGTGGTTTTCACCGCAATAAGCCACGTGAAGCGAGTGAACGCATCGATTATTACCAAGATATGGCGGTAACCTCCGGTGGTCGGTTGTAACGGACCGAAATGATTTAAATGCAAATGGGACCGTTGAAGACGGCACCAAATGTATTTCACCTTCACGCGAATGCGAGGTGAAGTTAGAAGTTAAGCATACAATGCAATTATCTATGTGCTCCGCGATTTTTTTTCTCTTGACGGAAACCAGTAGGTTTGCGAGATCCCGTGAAAAGTCTTATCGAAACCGCAATAAGCCAATCTCGTCATGGTGCGCTCTGATTACATTAGTTGTCATGACTTCCGGTACTATAAACAAGGCACGCTTATCTCGCTTCCTATAAAGTAGACCGTCGATCAGCGCAAATTTTTCGTTGTCGCTGAACTCTAACTCATGTACTATGTTTTTTAGATACGGATCACAAAATTCCTTGTATTCGAGCTATCACTCGAGCGTTAAAGTGTCTACATACAGCGCTATTCTACTAAGCGCGTCTACGTACGTCATTTGACCACCTGATTTATGCAAGACGGTAAAACTATAGTTTTGTAACGCGAGCGTCCACCGTGCGATCCTAGAGTTAAGGTTAGCCGTATTAACAGCGTAGACTAACGCGTTACAATCCGTTACGACGGTGAATTGAATCCCGTATAAGTATATATGGAACCATTCTATTGATCTCACGATGGCTAACATTTCTAACTCAAAACTGTGGTAGTTTCGTTCCACTTGATTGGTTGATTGGCTATAATATGCTATCGGCTTCCAATCACCATTTTTCTGTTTCTGCAAAAGTATGCCACCTAAGCCTATAGCGCTTGCATCGGTGTACAATTGTGTCTCTGCCGCAGAATTATATAGTGCCAGAACTGGTTACGAAGTTAAATTTGACCGATTTGCGAAGCAAATTCCTGATGGGGGCGGATTTTATTGAAAAGTCCTTTATAAATTTTCTAAAATAATTTGTCAGTCCTAGAAACCGTTGGACTTCATTTACGTTTTGCGGCTGTGGAAATTGTTTGATAGCATCGGTATGCCTTGAGCTAATCGTAATCTGATTATTCGAAATAATATATCCTAAGTACTCTATCTGTTTCCGAAGGAATTTACATTTTGAAATGTTGAGTTCAAAATCATAACGCTTCAATGTTTGCATGACATTGCGAAGTGTTGCTAAGTTCGTTTCGACATTATTTGTCGCGATTATTATGTCGTCGATATACACGATGACCTTATTTTCGTGAATAAAAGGTAACAATATATTTACCAACCGCTTTTGGAATTCGGCCGGCGACTCGCAAAATCCGAAAGGTAAACGTTTATATTCGAATTGTCCTTCGTGCGTCGCGAAGGCAAAATATTTCGTATGACTCTCGTCGCGACCTTGATCTGATGAAAACCATCTTTGAGGTCGAGGAGAATGAAAACTGTCTTGTTTCCCAGAAGAGCTATACAATCCTCGATAATGGGAAACGGATATTTCTGCTTTTCAACTCTTTGGTTCAGTGGACGTAAATCCACGCATAGACGGAGGCGACCGTCTTTTTTTTTCACCGGCACTACACGCGCCCAGTACGGGGAACTGCTTCTCGCAATTATTCCTCGATCCAGAAGATCTGCTGTAATTAATTGTATTTGTTCTTTCTCTCTGTGCGCGAAGCGACGAGGAGCGTATGCAAAAATAGATTCGTCTTTGAGACGTATTCTGACTTTATAATTATCATCTATAATTTCTATGTATAATATATTTGTTCTTTCTCTCTGTGCGCGAAGCGACGAGGAGCGTATGCAAAAATAGATTCGTCTTTGAAACGTATTCTGACTTTATAATTATCATCTATAATTTCTATGTCTTCTGAGTCGATTTCGAGTAGTTTTTTCAGTGCCTCTGTACTTTGTGCACCGAAGTCGGTTTCAATTCCCTCAAATCGATTCGTTGCGCTACTATCTTCGGCGTATGCTAATATATGGAGGTGATCCCGATTGATCACGGCTCGATTGGACACCACCAATCACAGCGACCGGTGCTTAGGAGCTTTGTAGTCTCAAGCGCTGTGAGTGGCTCGTGTCCAATTAAACCGTGTCCAACTGGGTGCCACCCGTAATCTTATGCGAAAGAAAGTTTCGACCTACGATAAGGTCGATGTAGGAACTATCGTTTTCGATAATATTCAACGTTATACTGAGACTTATTTTAAGTTGCGTGAGGAATATAGTCGTGTCAACGGCGCCGAGTATCACCACTGGCTCACCATTCAGCGCACCATATGTGAGTTTCGGTACGCTATTCGCGATCACACCGTTATCGAAAAACTTTTTATACGTAGAGTATTTTATAAAAGATATTGAGCTACCCGTATCTATCAATGCTCGTAAATTACAAACAATATTATTAAGAGAACTAACCTCTAAAGCCAAGCTTTGAATATAAATACTTTTATCGTTAGAGTGCACGTGCGCTATCACTGACTCCTCGGTGGTTACCTCGTCGGCTACCACTGTTGCCACTGAGATGCTCTGTGAGGACGAAGGCGTCGTCTTGGAGGCTGGCTGCTGTGTCAGCTGTTCTCTGCAGAGTAACCTGTAGCATTTGTCCCGCTCGTGTCCTGGTATTTTGCAGTAAGTGCAGATGACGGTTGTGCCTTCCTTCTTGTGCTGATTGTTGCTGACTGTCCCTTTGTTTCCAGGCTTACAGGCTGTGTCCTTATACTTGGTTTGTCTCGTATCACCGCTGGTGCGTTTATCGTGCTTGGTTGAGACTGAAGCGGTTTGATGCATCGCATCTAGGAAAGCGTCGAGTCTGCGTTCAGAAACGGTGCTAATTCTCTCAGAGATGTGCTACCTATTTTACTTATGAGAAGGTGGATGGTGCTCTCTTGAGACAATCCGAGGCATCTTATGCATAAGCTTAAGTTTTTCCATTGCATATTCGAGATATGTCTCCTTGAAGGAATTCCATTTTCTACTTTCAATTTTTGTATTGCCACATGATATAAGATTCTTCTTGTGAATCTTTTTTCAGTATGGCTTCTCTGAATCCTAACCAGGATTCAATCATACTTCCGCTTCCGATGCCATACCATCTCCTTGCGATGTTGGTCAGCTTTGATGAATCTGCTAAAAGGGTGACGTTATCGGGGACCCTATGGATTCTGGGGACCTAGTCTACCCACAATTGTACATTCTCTGATTATTTGCCTCCGAATTCCGGTATCTGCGAAGCGAGCAAAGATATTGCTTGAGATGAGGACACCGTCGAAAGCGTGCTACGTTGTGACGGCTGTGAGGAGCTGTGACTGCGTGGCGACACGGGCCGGTATTCATAGTCAGATCTTATATTCAAGACCGTCTTAAGTACGGTTTTAAGAAGTCACGCACCAATCAGAAGGCTGCATTGGCGTCTTAAGACATTACTTAAGACGGTCTTGAAATAAGACTTGATTATGAATACCGGCCACGGACTCCTGCAACTGCATTGACTGCTCCGATTGTGTAGGCTGAGGAGTAGTATTTCTCGCCGTAAGAGCCATGAGCATTTCTTGAAACAGTGCTTGCTGCGCCTGTTGGCTTTCAAGGATCTGCTGCTGCATTTGCTGCATCGAATTAGCTAACGCGATAATAAGCGACGCTACATCCGGAGTAACCTGCCATGTCTGCTTTGGTACTGGTGAGAGACTAGGCGGAGTAGATGCAAGTTTCTGCATCGTCTTCTGCGCGCCTGCGGTTTTCGCAGAACGCGTTTGAACCTTTTGTCATTCAATGAAATTGAGAATGTTTTCAATTAGTTTATAACGGTCTTCGATAATAGAGATATTAAATCGTTGTGCCTCTATTTTTAATTGTTCAATAGACATCTCCTCTAATTGCGTCCTATCCATTTTGCTTGCTTTCCCAAACTCGCTGCGACGCTCAAGGACTTGTTTTTCGTTTATACGCGTCACTGGCGCGACGAACGGACATTGTCGACGGAGCTTTCCACTCCCGAATTCGCGGAACTTTCCACTCGCGTATTCGTATTAACCGTTTTCTTTAAGGTAAAAGGATTAATTAAGCAGGATTATATTGATTAACCCTTAAGGAAAGAAGGAGTTCTGAACCTCTTTGAGAGTGAGGGATGTGGGTCAATCCCGCTTCTGACAAGGGAACCTCTCGAGGTGACAAATTCTGATTTTAATGAAACTTCGTGAACTTGTAGCTTACATAAAGAGATGAATTTAGAAAATATCAGTTGCGACCCAAAAACGGTTTGAAGGGGTGAAATCACTCCTAACGTATATAGCGGTTTTCAGCTTTTTCCGTTATATCTCGAAAAATATTCGAGATATAAAAAATGTTTTATACAAAAGTTTTACAACAAAATCAGTTGTATTCATTCGTTTTCAGAACAATTATTTACCAATTTTTTGTCAAAATTCTCGAAAAAAAATTGTTAAATAATTATTCTAAAAAAATATCATTGACGTGAGTAAATAGAGGTAATTTTATTGTAATGTGTGGGTGTGCGCGCGTGTGCGCGCGGGTGTGTGTGCGTGTAAGGTAATGAGATGAGCATTTACGTGTATGAGGGTGTATTTAATATTGTGTGTTTCCTCCTTTCTGATTGATGACCGCTTGCAATCGTTGTCGCATGTTTACACATCTCTGGATGAAGGCTACTGGAATTTCGTTCCAAATCTGC
>NW_017295884.1:1803897-1804120 GCF_001594075.2 Trachymyrmex cornetzi | reverse complement strand
AGAACATTATTCACGTAGCGAATAGCCGTCATTGCTGGAGGTGGCAAAATTACTAATTCAGTTCGTCTCGTCATCGAAATGCATCCCCATACCATCACTAAACCGCCGTTATGAGCTCTTATTCGTATAACGCAGCGTTGATCATAACACTCTCCTTGTCGGCGCCAAGTGCGTATGCAAGCATTGCCGTAAAGGCAGAAACGCGACTCGTCCGATAAATAAA
>NW_017295884.1:1798726-1802377 GCF_001594075.2 Trachymyrmex cornetzi | reverse complement strand
ATTTTTCATTGAATTATGGTATTCTGAATATTGCCCAATTTTTAGCGTGTTTGAAAGTGTTCCCTAGATTTTGTTAAGTAGTGTATAAAATTATATATATATTTATATAATTTCATATAATTATATATAAAATATTTTTTCTCGAGTTTATATACGTATTTATGTATTTTTATGTATGTATGTACTTATGTATATTCACGCAAATATATATATATATTTGTTTATTTATTTATTTATTGACTTATTTATTTAATGCTTGCAAGGTGTGGAAATAATAGGGATGAAATAATTAGTTGAAAATGAAAAAAATGAGATATTAACAGTTTCTAACAAGGATTTAACTATTAAAAAATTGATATTTTAACATCAGGAAAAAGAAAAATAATTACAAATAATGTATATAGCTTTCAAAATTCGTTAAGGAAAAAACACAGTGTTACTAAACTACTTAATAATGATAAGAATATCGAACAATCTTCTACAAGTAAATTAGATAAAAAATCCATTAAAAATATAAAAATTTCAGTAAATACAAATTCTTGCATACAAAATTTTGAATATAAAATAATATAAACAAAATAAAAGAATATTTGGAGCAAAAACGAAAAATATTATAGAAGTATCAAGAAAATTGAATAATGTTTATGAAAAGACTTATGAGCTAAAAAAAGTTATTATGAAGCTAGATTGGTATATATGAAGATTTGCTGAAGTAAAGGAAAAAATAGCTAATATTATAGAAAAGTGAAAATTCTAACAATATATATTCTGCAATACTTATTTGTGAGACACTAATTAAGTTTTTATATTTATGTTTTTACTTATATTGATAAAGTTTAATAAGTTTCAATAGATTATTAATAAAAGAAAATATGTGTGTGTGTGTGTGTGTGTGTTACAAATGGATTAATAAGATTTATAAGATTAATAAGAATTTTAAAAAATAAGAATTAACAAGATTAATAAGATTAATAAAACTAAAAGTTAAAGTTTCTGAAACAAAATGTAAATCGAATTGTGAAAAAGTAAAAATGTTATAAAGGAAAGCGCTTGTAAATATACTGACCTCAGATTCCGTGCAGCACCTGATGTATTCATATTGTCGATGTTATCTTTGTTAATTCCTTTTTCGCCGGATGGGTCAAAGTTTCTGAAACAAAATGTAAATTGAATTGTGAAAAAGTAAAAATGTTATAAAGGGAAGCGCTTGTAAATATACTGACCTCAGATTCCGTGCAGCACCTGACGTATTCATATTGTCGATGTTATCTGTGTTAATTCCTTTTTCGCCAGAAGATGGGTCAAAATTTCTGAAACAAAATGTAAATTGAATTGTGAAAAAGTAAAAATATTATAAAGGAAAGCGCTTGTAAATATACTGACCTCAGATTCCGTACAGCACTTGATGCATTTATATTGTCCATGTTATCTGTGTAATTCCTTTTTCGTCAGATAGGTTAAAGTTTCTGAAATAAAATATAGAGATTTCATTACATTTTTAAATACAACTTTAAATAATTTTAATATGTAATATTTTTTTAATTATTAATATACGAAGAAGTACTTTTAAGATGCATATTAATTTTCAATTTTGAAAATGTTCATCCAAATAAAATTGTAAGAAAAAAATTCTACAAAATACAACACTTGTATAGAAATATAGACCTAAGATTTTGTGCAGTACAAGATGATTTTGAAAGAGTATCAACATGTTTAAAGATTGCAGAAGATATTTTCTTTCCATCATATAAACCAAAGTTTCTGAAAACAGATATTTTTTTTACTAATACGTATCAGTAGTTCTATTATTGATTTACAAATATAAGTTTTCAATTTGATAAAGCTTAATTAATATATTACTTACTTCTGAAGACTGGAATATTTCCCCAATGAAGGTGCACTTTTGATGGTCGTCGTTCTGAAAAAATCGTTATATTATATAGAATTGTAACTGTTGTATAAGCTTTTTTTCAATTATACACGAAATATTTCATCTATCTGAATGCAGCAGTTTTAGGAAGAAGATTAGGAACTCATACCTCTTTTTCACAAATCGTTCCAGAAATTGTATATACTAAAAAAATTCGAAGGACTCTTTGTTGGATACTCCACTTTAGTTTTCTTGTTCTCTTTGCTTTTTATGTCGGGTGTGTCGTTCCCTTAATCACGTCCATCAAGTTTGACACTCTTCCACTATAATGAAAACATTATGTTCATGCATAAATATGTTGCGTTTTTATGATATAAAATATAATGATATTAGATTTGAATTATTTAAAAAATAACTAATTAATAAGTAATTAATAAATAATTAATAAGTATTACATTTCAATTATTTAAAAAATAACTAATTATAACAGAAAATAGATTGCAATTAAATACAATAAAACAATTTTCAGGTCCCCCCCCCCCTATCTACTTTCGGTGTATAGATGATATTATCATTGCTTTGCCGAACGATCAAATTGTGTCCACACTTGATACTTTTAACTCATATCATGAAAAAATTAAATTTACTGTCGAGCTTGATGATGAAGAAGAAATAAGCTTTCTTGATGTAAAGTTAATGATAGAGAATGGGAGATTGATTTTTGATAATTATAAAAAGTCCACAAATTCTGGCCGATTTTTTAATTTTTATTCCAATCATCCTCTTATACATAAAAAAGATGTAGTAATCGGTCAACTTGATAGAATCCTGTTTCTTTCTCATCCACGATTCCATGAAAAAAATATAACATAATTAATACATTCTTGGAAAATGGATATCCATTACAGGATATCCATTACATTCTTGTTTGCAAAAATTAATAATAGAATTAAAACTTTAGCTTACAATAATAAATTTGAAAGTATAAATGAATGTAAAATGAACAAAAATTTGGATTTAACTAATAACAATAAAAAATACTTTACTATTCCATATTTCAATAAAATATCTGAAAAATTCACAACAATCACTAAAAAATTTAATTTTAACATTGCTCACAAACCTTTAAATAGTCTACGTTCATTCATAAAAACAGGTAAAGATACAATAAAAAAAGAAGACCGTTCGAATGTTGTATATAAAAAAGTGTTGTCGTGATTGTGATTGTACATATGTTGGGCAAGCCAAACGGAAACTTAATACTAGACTAAAAGAACATAAAAATGACTACAAAAAAATCAACGAATAATTTGTCCGTCATATCCCATCATATGCTAGATCTCAATCACGAAATCGATTGAAATAACACGAATATAATCGATTCAGAACAATCATATTACAAACGATTGATATCGGAGATGATCCACATTAAAAAACAAAAAAATAGTTTTAATAAGCAAAATGACACGAAACGTTTTCCAAAAATGTATTCTCCGATCATCAGTAATATTCCTCCTTCTCAATAGCTGTCCTTCATTCCTTCCTAATACATTTCCCTCTCTCTTTCTTAAAATATAAAGTATAAGTATCGCTTCTGTTTATGTGAGAGGACACAATAATCTGGTCGTTCGAAGTTACTTAACAATTATCAATAGTTTCAATATAAAAATCTGAAATCTTTTTATATATTGTATGATTGGAGACGAATTATGAACTTGTTGGTGGAACATACAGGGTGAGGAAAAAATATGGAAACCCTGAAAAATCTCAAAAAATATAAG
>NW_017295884.1:1795348-1798106 GCF_001594075.2 Trachymyrmex cornetzi | reverse complement strand
TTTTTAAATCCTACAACTTTTATTTGAAACATTTTTCTGTAAAACTTATATTTTTTGAGATTTTTCAGGGTTTCCATATTTTTTCCTCACCCTGTATATTAGCGAATAACGTATTCACGTAGTGAGCATACTGAAATCCATTATTGACAAAACGCGAGCTTATTAAATTTAATTGACATAAATTTTTTATTACTAACGGTTTTTCGGTTTTTTATGTGTTTCTTGTTTCTTTTTTCTTTTTTTTTGGTTCATTCAATAATCTGCAATAGTATCATAGCGTTTTCGGCCCGATCGGGTTTGCACCAACCTGGGTTGGATTAATCTTTCCTATTGGTTGATATCACACGCTCTACCAATAGGAGAGCGCAAAACGCCATTAATCCAACCCAGGTTGGTGCAAACCCGGTCGGGCCGAAAACGCTATCAGACAATCACGTAGTCGGCGGATATAAATTTTAAAATAGAACATTATAATTTAAATGGTTCTGCAACTGCAATGTTCTTGGCTGCACACATACTATTGCGAATTCTTAAAATGTTATACTGTATCTTCTTATATATAAAAAAATTGTGTAAAGACTTATTGTTCATGTAACGAAATTTTCTTTTTTTTTTGTATATTACGGATTACGAGTATGTTCCAATTTTTAAATTGTAATACGAAAAAGTTATTGTATGTACTGAAGATGGTCACATTAGGTGCGTTCCGTATCGCGTATGATGCGCATGATGCATCCATTGTCCTTGTTTAACATTTGGTGAGCAACAAGGATAAACGACGCATTATGCGCATCATGCGAGAAACGGAACGCACCCATTGTTGACAGAAACGTTTACTTTATTTATTTGAAATACATGTTTTAAGCTAAATACATCAAGCGTTGTGGCTATATGCTCTTTGTTTTTAAAAAATTTTTTAACGCATATATTTGAATCGTTATTAACATTGATATATATTAAACGAATTTTGGCGTGCTTCTGGTATAGGAACCAAAAGCAACGTGGTTAAGGCTATCTTTGTCTTTTAATCTCCAAAAACGAAGATGGCCTTAGTCGCGGTTGCTTTTGGCTGCTATACCAGAAGCACGCCAAAATTCGCATATTGATATATGTATATATTCATAATTATCTAATGCAAACGACGACAAACATCCTCTATTATTCTCTTTAAAACTGTCCTAAATTAGAAATGTCCTGTAATATTATTATTTGAAATATCTCAACTGGAAATAAGATATTATATAATTATGCAATATCATTATATTATATAATTTTGTAAATAATGACAAATACATCATATTCCTATTTGGGATGTCTAAACGTACTTACCTATCACATGTTTTGAGCACAGAACAAAGAGAAGCGCAAGCTCTGTATTTAAGTGATGGAAACGGAGAATAATCGTCGACCCCAAGTGGTCTGGCAGATAACTAATATCCTATAAATGTGTATGTGTTGGAGCATGCGACGCAATAAACCTACACACACCCAGGTAGAGAGAGAGAGAGAGAGAGAGAGAGAGAGAGAGAGAGAGAGAGAGAGAGTAATGTTATTTGCAGTCATTTTGACGTCAAAGGACATTAAAGACATCATTTTGATATTAAAATGACGACAAATAATGTCAGATTTTGTCTGAGGGCGACTGTTACCAACGCCGATTAACTTAATCGACCAAACTCAATCAGCTCAATCAGCCGTGTAGTCAATAGCAAGACTGTATACCGTCCTTAACCTCATCTCTTCGTGATATACTTCTGTGTCTCTGCGTTCTTATAATAGCCGGTTGCTTAAGGCGTCGTCTACAATACACGGAGTAAAAAGTAAGAGTAAGAAATTGACCAATCACAGTCGAATGTGAGAAGAATAATCGACTGTGATTGGTCAATTTCTTACTCTTACTTCTTACTCCGTGTATTGTAGACGGGCCTTAATGCTTTGGCGCGTTGTGGTTTAAGATTCGTAACTGGTCGGCCATTATCGCCACACTGATTCAGTTCCGAGCCGCGTAAGCGCAAACGCAAATTTTATCTCCACACTTGTCTGGCATGTCCGCCATGTCTCTTTCCCCTTTCCCGATCCCGCTTTCACCCTTACTTCAAGGTTAGAACAGGCTAGAATGAAAGCATTCTTCGAGCCCAGACACAAGCTTTTGCATAACGTATAACGCATAGTGCATAAGAGAATCAACCAATCGAAATACTTTTTTTCCATGGAATGGGAGGAAAGGAATGATTCTGATTGGTTGATTCGTTTATGCATTATGCATTATGCTTTATGCAAAAGTCTATGGCGCGGCCTTTCGTATTCTGCTGCTTAAGATGTCTGCATAGCATAAAAATTTCAGGCCGCAGCACACACTCTTGCTTAACGCATAATGCATAGTGCATAAGCGAATCAGAATCTTTCCTTTCCTCCCATTCCATGGAAAAGAAGAATTTTGATTGGTTGATTCCTTTATGTACTATACATTATGCGTTATGCAAGAGTGTGCGCTGCGGCCTTTCGTCTTTAGTCCGATTCTACAATAGGATTTTAAACCTTAAGCCAGAAGAAATGGGCGAATCACAATCGCTTATTCTTCTCGTATTCGATTGTAGTTGGTCAATTTCTTAAGGCCATGGCACATAAAAAAAATTAAGACATAAGACTTAGGCATCGTCTACAATACACGGAGTAAGAATTAAGAGTAAGAAATTGACCAATCACAGCCGAATGTGAGAAGAATAATCGACTGTGATTGGTCAATTTCTTACTCTTA
>NW_017295884.1:1792207-1795209 GCF_001594075.2 Trachymyrmex cornetzi | reverse complement strand
TGCCATGGCCTTTACGGCTTAAGCCAGCGGCACACGATGCTTTTTTCCCTGCTGGATTGCTAGCTGGATTTGCGTGCTTGCTGCCGTGTTGGCAACAGTGCTGGCTGTGCTATTGGCTATTGTGTTGCTAGTTTGGCTTCAGACGATGCGAGTGGGTGGGAGTCGTCTTTCTACCCCTTCACAGTGTAACACAGTGAATCATACGTCCTTGTTGTTTGCTTACGTTAAACAAGGATGAAACGATTCACTGTGTTACACTTTGTTTGATTGTGTCCTTGCTGGAAAGCACCCTCGTCGTGATTGGTTCTACAATAAGCCAGCATGAAATCAAGCAAGAAAAATAGCACCGGTTTTATCATGAAAATCCAACGGATCAGCCAACAGCGGGGCCTGCAAGCCATACAATTTCCAGCATAGCAGCCAGTCAGATTGCCAGCATAGTAACACGCAAGCAATCCAGCAGGAAAAAAAGCATCGTGTGCCGCTGGCTTTAAGGCTTACCGCACATGAAATGCATAATAGAGCATAAACAAAACATAAGACCGCTCGACCAATGAACGTTTTATGTAAATCAATATGGCGACTTAATGCTGAATGCTCATTGATCCAGCGGTTTTATGTTATGTTTATGCTCTGTTATGCATTTCATGTGCGATAGGCTTAAGACTTAAAACATCTATTGTAGATCCGGACTTATGGATTTTTCAACGTCTTGTGTGTTTATGAGGCATAAGAACATGAGGCATAAGAAATTAAATCAACCAGAGTTCTTTATTACATGGAAGGGAAAGAAACGGAGAACTTTGATTGGTACATATTCTTATGTATTACGTGTTATGCGTTATGCATACAAAATTGTACCAATCGAAGTCCTTCATTTTCCTCCTTTCTATGAAATAAAGAACTCTGATTGGTTCAATTTCTTATGCCTCATGTGTTATGCGTTATGCAAGAATCTGTGCGCTCCGCTTTAGGATGCCGTCACGTGCAGCGTAACTTGCGTAAGCGTAACTTGCGCTGGGGTGATCCCGATTGATCACGGCTCGATTGGACACCACCAATCACAGCGACCGATGCTTAGGAGCTTTGTAGTCTCAAGTGCTGTGAATGGCTCGTGTCCAATTGAGCCGTGTCCAACTGGGTGCCACCCGTTTACACGTCACCATGACTTTGACTTAGTACCGCTGATGTTATAACTCCTACTTAAGCGAGTCGCGTTTATACGTTCAGGAACGTTGATGTTATAATTTCTACTATATCGAGTTTCCTCGGTTTTCCAACTTTAGCGCTTTTTTGTTTCCATATTTTTACCTCATTTTTTTAACCTATGTGTTTACGCGGCTCGATTTACGTCGAAGTTATAACCACCGACGTCGTTTACACATCCTTTTTATATCGATGTTATAACTCTAAGCCTCTTCATCAAATGACAAAGACTACATTTACACGGCACCCTTAATCGAGTTTAATAACATCCGTAGTTATGAAACTGGCTAATCACAATCATTCCATTCTCCCGAGGAAAAGCTGTGATTGGCCAATTTCATAACTGCGGATGTTATTAAACCCGATTACCCCGGATCTACAATAGGGTTTTAAGTCTTAAGCCATAAGAAATGGGCGAATCACAGTCGCTTATTCTTCTCGGATTCGACTGTAATTGGTCAGTTTCTTACGGCATAAGGCATAAAACACCTATTGTAGATCCGGACTTAAGCGTGCCGTGTAGCAGAGCTCCTTGAGTTACTACATCAAAGTAATAACTCCGTCTTAAAATAACGTTTACACGGCATTTAACGTCAGTAGTTATAACATTGATGTTATAACTTCGGTGTAAATCGAACCGTGTAAACGTAGTCCATAGGCCTGTTCTTTTTGGCTGAACTTTTGCACCAGTTCATCTTTCTTTCTCTTTTTTCCTGCTGGAGAGAAAAGGAAAAAAGATGAACTGGTGCAAAGGTTCAGCCAAAAAGAACACGCCTCATATCAAACACAGAAATCAAGGATGGTAGTATACTTCGCTCAATGACTACATTTACACGGCACCCTTAATCGAGTTTAATAACATCCGAAGTTATGAATCTGGCCAATCATAATTATTCCATTCTCCCGAGGAAAAGCTATGATTGACCAATTTCATAACTACAGATGTTATTAAACCCGATTAAGCGTGCCGTGTAGCAGAGGTCAATGCATCAAGGTGTTTAGCACGCATCAGAGCAGGCACAGCAGCATGTAAGCCCATTATGCAGGAAATCATGCATTGTGTGCGGCCAGCTTAAGCGTATAACCTGCATATTCTAGTAATTTACCAGATAGAATATACGTTACGTCATTCTGAAGACTGGCATTCCCATAGAGCGTATTTCGCGGAATTTAGAGAAATGTGGAACTAATGCAACCAATTGCTGATTAGAATTTCTGTTGTACACTCTAACAGAAATGCTAAATGAATTTATGATTGGTTTTCGTAACCTACGCATCTCGAAAAGTACGCCTTATGGGGAACCGACATCTTTCCATTGCGTACATATGAGCGGATGATCGAATAAATTATTAAAATCAAAAAGTTTTGTGAAACCACTCTTGGGCTTTTCTGACGTATTTTTGCATGAAATGAAAGAATCTGGCAAAAAAAGTGTCGTTCTGCCTTGTGATCTGAGATATTAACAGCCCTTCTATAATAAGCCGCAAGTCAGAAGTTCTAAGCGATCTTAAGTCATAATCGGTGAAGGTGGCTAATAGCCAACTTGAACGACTTGGTTAAGACTGGTTAAAACTTCTGACGTTCTGACTTGCGGCTTATTGTAGAAGGCCCATTAGACTTCTGACGTTCGGACTTGCGACTTAGGGTGCAGTCACATGCGGCGTAACTTGCGTAAGCGTAACTTGCGCCGACCAATCATATCATTTCACTTGAACAGTTTCTGGGTGCTTTCCAGCAAGGGAACTTTCCAGTCAGACCCAGTGTAACACAGTGAATCATATATCCTTGTTGTTTG
>NW_017295884.1:1790538-1792137 GCF_001594075.2 Trachymyrmex cornetzi | reverse complement strand
CCCTCTGTCTAGTCACTTTATGCTTTTTACGCTATTTTGTTGTTACGCCGAAACATGATAGAATCACTATGCGTCGAATCTAATTTCTCGCTCATTTTAGTTTATTCTGTCTGAAAAAATGCACAAGGGTTTCGATTTTGCAACAGTACAATTATAAAAGTCGTGTGCCCCTTTGCATCACGTGAAAAGTCGAAACCCATGTGGAAGGGTGCCGTCCCATGTACACAAAATCGGAACGACGGAACGAATTTCTTACTAAAAAATTTGAGATCACTACAATTCCGTTCCGTAAGAAGTTTCTCTACCCGTCCCATGTAGCCGGAACGGAATGAAAATGGACGGAATGTCGCCTCGGTCGCAAGTTAATTTGCCTAATTTAATCAATATTTCGTTATTTTAATACGACTAAAGCAGTAATATGCATAATTTGTGCAATTATCTTACTTATAACATTACTTTGAATACTTAAAAATACTGAATTGTAAGAGTGAGATATATTATGTTACCAAAATTCCATTGCGTTCCGGCTACATGGGACGGGTAGAGAAACTTCTTACGGAACGGAATGGTATGTTCACCTCAGATGGTTGAATGTGAAATTAAGGCGATGCTAAAGCCTCCTGTTTTACCCACATTTCCATTCGGTGAAAAATCTCTGTATTGGATGTACGGATTGCAAAAGTATTATTGCTTAAATTAAAGTACGCACAAACAGGACCTCAGCTGCACTGGATTTCATGAAAAAATCGAAAAAAAGTTTCAGATTCGTTAAAAATTCACTTACTTTTGGATCGTACAACTGTCACCTCAGATATATATTTGCTTGATATAAGAGCTTTAGAGTCCATATCTTGAAAATAAGCGTGCAGCTGAGGTCACATTATTGAAACGAACGATACCGAGTTTGTAGAACTAAGATTGAAAGTCTAGAAAAGAAATATTTCTCCCATGTAGCCGGAACGGAATGAAAATGGACGGAATGTCGCCTCGGTCGCAAGTTAATTTGCCTAATTTAATCGATGTTTCGTTATTTTAATGCGACTAAAGCAGTAATGTGCATAATTTGTGCAATTATCTTACTTATAACATTATTTTGAATACTTAAAAATACTGAATTATAAGAGTGAGATATATTTTGTTACCAAAATTCCATTGCGTTCCGGCTACATGGGACGGGTAGAGAAACTTCTTACGGAACGGAATGGTATGTTCACCTCAGATGGTTGAATGTGAAATTAAAACAAATATTCAGAAACCTTTTTTTTGGAGATTACAACGATGGACGAAGAAGTAGTGTTAACTGTGATGTTAAAATTATTGCGAAATGCAAGAAATATGCCAAGTTGGCGTGCTATTCTGATATTTAAGAGAGTACGAAAATTATATTTCGCTTATAATATTTTATTACAAAATAAAAAATATACAAAAAAACGAAAATTTTGGGTACGGCCAATGTTTACACAAAGAATGAGACATCTTCAAGGCGTAAGTGACAATTTAAGACCCCAAAATATAGACCAAACAGGTACAAGAGTTCATTGAACGCTTTAATTAAATTTCTTTCATCTGATTAATCAAATGTTTCGAAGTATTTGTAGC
>NW_017295884.1:1790108-1790451 GCF_001594075.2 Trachymyrmex cornetzi | reverse complement strand
AAAGATGTAACTAAGTTAAGTTATAATTACAGATGGAAAGAAGTAACGAAGTTAAGTTACAGTTACTGAAAAAAAGTAACTCTAACTGTAACTTCGTTACAAGTAACGAGTTACTTCCCATCCCTGGTATATATGCAAGTACATGTATAGTGTATATTAATAATTCAAGATTGAATTATTTAAAAAGCAACGAAGATCCAGCTTCGACCGTAATAGGCATTTTAAATTTCTGATAATAATAAATTCATATTCGCAACAATAACTAGCGTTTCGGCTCTCAGAGGCTTTTTATTTATTTTTTATTTATGCCATTAGAGTCTACGCAATTTTAAGATTGTTAGTA